>NC_142928.1:74572242-74589742 GCF_046866305.1 Octopus bimaculoides | reverse complement strand
TTGCAATCGATGATTTGGCCAGCTTCGCTCGGTAAATTTTTCCCTCGAAGATTCCCTCTTCATGTGGACGACCCGGTTATGTCAAATTTAAGCTTCTGAAACCCGTTGTAGATCAGGAAAATCCAAAGCAAACTGCAAGAGTTAGCAAAACAATCCAATGTTCATAAAATACTTTCATAAACTAGAAAAATTGTCAAAAGTAGGTCAGTATGTCCCTCATCCTCTGAATACTTCCCAGCTTAATAAAAAACTTTCCCTCTGCTTGACATTGAAGAGTAGACATGCTACGGAACCTTTCCTCGCTAGAATCATCACAAGTGACGGAAAGTTCGCTTTCTGTAATCATATCCTACAAAAATGACAATGGTTAGCACTAATAAAAAAGGAGAATCCACTTCAAAAAGCAGGCTTGCACTCGAGAAATTTATGTTCTGCGTTCGATTGAATATGGAGAGTGTCATCTCTCATTAAGTGTTTAACCAAAACGAAACAGTGCGGAGAAGTATCGCCGTCAAGTAGATGCAAAGCACAAAAAATTACTGAAAAAGCACCTCCCATTATTAGTCAATTGTAAAGGAGTACTGCTCTTATGCGGTAATACCATATGTATGTACAGGGTGTGATGAATAAATTGTCGTCAAAATACGCAAAAATGAAAATAATACTGACATCTCATTTTAACAGATAAATTTACCAAAATTACATAAAAATATCTTGAAATACTAAAGAGCAAATTTATTCAATAAAATCGCCATTGGCTTCAACCACAGTCTCCAGACGACTTCGAAATTTCCTGGAGCTCTTCTGGACGGTCTTCTTGTTTAAGTTGGTGAATACTGCCATAATCTTTGCTTTCAGTTCATCTTTGGTGGTACTAGGAGTTGTTGGTCTCTCACTCAACTGCATCCCACACAAAATAATCAAGGGTGTTGCAGTCTGGGGAGTTAGATGGCTTGATTAAATTGTCTGACACCATGACGGGGTTCTGCTTGTGTGGCATGGTGCAGAGCCCTATTGTCAGACATGGAGTCTTCCAGCAGCCACCCTCTTGACCTAAGGCAGCACGACCTCCTCCAGGCACATGATGTAGGCCTCCGTGTTGAGTTTGAGGCCATGTGGGAACATGAATGGAGACATAACATCGCCATCTCTAGTGATCACTCCAAACAGCAAGTTGATTGGATGTTTGATTTTTATCATTCTCGGCACATGTCGTATATATATATATATATATATATATATATATATATATATATATATATATATATATATATATATATATATATATATATATATATATATATATATATATATATATATATATATATATATATATATATATATATATATATATATATATATATATATATATATATATATGTATGTATGTATATATATATATATATATATATATATATATATATATATATATATATATATATATATATATATATATATATATATATATTTTATATATTATACATATGTATGTATATATATTATACATATGTATGTATGTATGTATATATATTTATATATATTATACATATATAGGCGCAGGAGTGGTAAGTAGCTTGCTTACCAACCACATGGTTCCGGGTTCAGTCCCACTGTGTGGTACCTTGGGCAAGTGTCTTCTACTATAGCCTCGGGCCGACCAAAGCCTTGTGAGTGGATTTGGTAGACGGAAACTGAAAGAAGCCTGTCGTATATATGTATGTATATATATATATATATATATATATATATATATATATATATATATATATGTATGTATGTATGTATGTATGTATGTATGTATGTGTGTTTGTGTTTGTGTGTCTGTTTGTCCACCCATTATCGCTTGACAACCGATGCTGGTGTGTTTACGTCCCCGTAACTTAGCGGTTCGGCAAAGAGAGACCTATAGAATAAGTACTAGGCTTCCAAAGAATAAGCCCTGGGGTCGATTTGCTCGACTAAAGGCGGTGCTCCAGCATGGTCGCAGTCAAATGACTGAAACAAGTAACAGAGTAAAAGAGTAAAGAGTAAAAGAGTAAAGAGTATATATGTAAGTATATATATATTTATATATATTATACATATATATGTATGTATATATATTTATCCTTTACCTTTTACTTGTTTCAGTCATTAGACTGCGATCATGCTCGGGCACCGCCTAGATTTTTTTTAGTCGAATGAATCGACCGAAGTACTTATTTCCTTAAAGCCTGGTCTTTATTCTGTCTATCTCCTTTGCTGAACCAGTATGTCACAGGGACGCAAACATACGAAAAGCGGTTGCAACGTAATGGTGATGGGACAAACACAGATACACACACACACACACACGCATTGATATACATATATATGTATATATATATATATATATATATATATATATATATATATATATATGCTCGAAACGTCAAAAAGACTCTCTTTTTATCGAGCGTCAAACTAATACATTGCACGTGCACGTCCTCTTTTTTCTTATTGTTATTTTTAATGTTCGATTTTTCAAGTTGAATATATATATATATATATATATATATATATATATATATATATATATATATATATATATATATATATATATATATATATATATATAATAAATCATTTGGACAAATATGTATAATTCGATTAGTGTGTTTAAATGTTGAGTAGAGCACCAGCTCAGTTTAGCCTACCTGTTGTCATCCGCAGTTGTGCTACACTTCCGTTGGATCTGCATCAGGAACTCCACAGTGGCAGTTAGGGTAAGAGTATTAATTAATAGTAGGGGATAGATTTCGTATTAGACTTTTATTAGGTACAACATATGTTTCGATCCATCAGTCTAGGTCTCTTCATATACGTTGATAAAGAAGTCTCACTAGAGACTTTTTGTGTCGGCTGGCTTCTTATTATATGCTCATCAAGTTCAGGAATGATTAAAGCAAATTATAGTATAGAAACGCCCAAAAATTTCAAATATGTGCATGGAAATCATGTTCCAGTTTAGATAAAATGACCTAATCAGCTTTCGCTGTCAGAACTGCTTAGAGGAAAAAGCAAGTAGAGGGGAAAGAAAGATTAATACTTAGACAAGTAGTTTCATGTTCGTGCACACAGACAGACAGACACACACACACGCGCACACACACACACGAACACACACACACACACACACACACACACACATATGTCCATCCTTTCAATACTGAGTGTCGGAAGAAAGAGTACTCGATACTTTAAAAATTGATAATATTTGTTATTTTGATCTTGCTACACTGCGTTTCGCCTGTAGGTGTACAGAGTCTTCAAGCAATTTACGACTGAATGAAGTAGCGGAAATTGCATATATGTATATACAGGATTTCTGTCGTGAAAGAGAGATGAGATAAAGCGGAAAGAGGAGAAACAGAAACAGAAGAGAAAGCAACAAAAAGAGAAAAGGAATCCTGCACACACACATACATGGGTGGGTGTGTATATGTGCATGTATATGTGAAAGTCCCATTATTTCTTTCAGCCGTAACGTGCCCTAAGACCCTGTGCACACAATTCACCAACGCAATGGAAGTATTATACTAGTCTTCAACCGGCTCCAGTTAGTTGAAGCAAAACTGGTACATTTTTTTTTAACTACAAGCTTACCACATCCATTGTTCGAGTTAGTTATTCACCTAAGTATACTATGCATACTGGGGGAACTGACGTAAATTAATAGTTTCAGTGTGACACGTACAAACTTAAGAACTGCCATAGATTCCCGCTTCCTAATGTCTGCCTAACAAAGAACACAAAATGGCGTCAGATGCCGCGCGCGCTACTTAGACTTAGCAGCGACGTATCGTGAGGTTGCTGGGCGTGTGGACTGCAAAGAGCAGCCAGTTTATATACGTGTGTTTACTGTAATCGAAAGTATGTAACCTTTAAGGAATGGGACGGCCAAAATACACGTTAGATTACTGAAACAAAGACCATATATACCTATATCTAATGCACAGACACACATACATACTTATATACATACATACATACAGACAGACAGACACACCTATATATAGATACATACATACATACATACATACATACATATATATACATATATACATATATATATATATATATATATATATATATATATATATATATATATATATATATATATATATATATATATATATATATATACAAGAATAAGGGCAGGGAATCGTCAATTAGTAATAGAATTAATAATTAACAATTTTGCCAAGTAGTTCAGTATGAAAAAACCTTTATCGGTAAAACCATTTATCATCATAAATATAAAGGGATTAGCATTGAGTTGCTTCTCCAACATACTGAAAATTTAGAAATAGCAGTCAAAGAACTACTGATTCTAAACTACAAATTTTTCTCTAAACGGATGGCGATATTTATGGCACACATAGAACAAAAGACTATTTGTGACGCACATGGAATAGATTTCTTTGAGGTGAGGTGCCTGAACTCACTAGCCGATGAATTCGTAATTGCCTTTCTTCTCGTTGGTTTTTGGTGTCGCATGGCCAGAAATTACCGTGAATTTTTTAGAGACACTTTCAAATTTATCAGAATATTGGGCTGAAGATGCGGAATAGAGTAATTTCATCCTCTTAACCGCGAAACGTCGTATCCAATTAACTAAAGGCAGGTTTGTTTTTGCTTTTCCCTCCGGTTTTTTGTTCTATGTGTGCCATAAATATTGCCATCCGTTTAGAGAAAAATTTGTAGTTTAGAATCAGTAGTTCTTTGATTGCTATTTCTAAATTTTCAGTATGTTGGAGAAGCAACTCAATGCTAATCCCTGTATATTTATGATGATTATTATATATATATATATATATATATATATATATATATATATATATATATATATATTGGAAGGTTTGGAGGTGATAACACTCAGACATGTACATGTACATATAGATATACATACTTACATGCATACGTGCACGTACATATACATGCATACATACATTCATACATACATATATGTGTGTGTATGTGTGTGTGTGTGTGTGTGTGTGTGTGTTTGTGTGTGTGTGTGTGTGTGTGATTGCGTGTGCATGTATTTATACATACATATACACACACATGTTAGAATTAAATAGACACCCCATAAAACATCGATTTTTGCTTATTCTAACTTGTAATGGTTTATAATTTTTATTAATTGACATTTTTATGTTTCATATTCTATATTTGACTATTTAGTCATGCTATGTACAAAAGAAGCCTTGGTACTGTCTAAATTTCAAAGAGGCCATATTGTGGGTCATTCTGAAGGTGGATATAGTCAGCGTAAAATCGCAGAAGACCTTGAGATCCCGTTTACTACAGTTAAGAGAGTGATTGTGCAATCCATCAGAGAGAGGAAGGAGTCCATATCACTTTGTCCAGATCAACCAGGGCCCTCTGACTGGACCCTTCCCTTTGCTAAGAGAAGAGTGGAGGATAATCCTCGCTGCAAGACCTCTGACATAGCAGAGCAAGTTGATGTCAGTCCCATAACAGCTGTCAGGTATCTCCACAAAATTAGTTACCATGGCAGAGCAAGAAGAAGGAAGCCACATCTTACATATTTGTATTGTCTTTTGAAACGTGCGTATGTATTGAATCCTATTTTGTATTAAATCTAATTTTGATTCAACGTCTTTTTCTCCTCCATTTTTCTATAATTGTTTATGATATTTTTATACCTATAATTATTTTTCAACTATATATATATATTGTAGAACATACAGATATAGGGCAGGGAATCAGTAGTTTGGAATCAGTAGTTCTTTGACTGCTATTTCTAAATTTTCAGTATGTTGGAGAAGCAACTCAAGCTAATCCCTATATATTTATGATTATATTGTAGAACAAGTAGAAATATAAATTTTATTTAACGCGTAAATACTGACCAGTATATATATATATACAGGATAAAATCCTTTTTTAAAAGCAGAAAAATTTGCCGGCAGAAAAAAAAGAATTTTTTTTTAAAAAGGATTTTATCCTGTATATATATATATATATATATATATATATATATATATATATATATATATATATATATACTGTTCAGTATATACGCATTAAATAAAATTTATCTTTCTACTTGTTCTACAATACATTTCAACGCTTCGAAAACAAATTTATTTGTTTACATAGGACGTTTTATATATATATATATATATATATATATATATATATATATATATATATATATATATATATATATATATATATATAGAGAGAGAGAGAGAGAGAGAGAGAGAGAGAGAGAGAGAGAGAGAGAGAGAGAGAGAAAGAGAGAGAACGAGAGAGACCACCTACACAAGAAATCAGACGGAGAATCACCGAGACATGTGTTCGTACAGTTTGCTGTTTTGGCATTGTGGAAAGTTTATACCCTGACATTCTCAGATGTATATTCAATGAACTATTGCAATGCTATCTTAAGAACACTCTACTTCCTACATAAAGTAAAAATTGAAAAAAAAATGCAAATATCAGAAACATCAATGACCTTATTATCGCAACACTGCGTTAGGATGCAACACTACCAGAGAGATAAGCTCAGGAACAACAATTGCACAACTTTGCTAGCACGCTTTTTTTGTTGGCAACACTGGAAAGTATTAGAGCACAGTAAAAAACATAGGGAAAATGTAAAATGCACACACTCTCACACTCCATTAAACAATTGTACGTCGGACAGTGTAATGTGATCCCTGACTTGAAAGAAGTCTAATATATCTGGAATAATGAGTCTGTAGATTACGCTTAGTCTTTTGACCGACTATACGACCGATTGGTGTGATACAATCAGAACAAATAAAAAATGTCGTTAACTTCACGAAAACGATCAAAATGGCAAATGACAGATAACGTGTTAGCCTTGACGCCACGAGCAATAGTAAATATATGATAATGAGACTGAATGCTAAACTGAATTTTTATATGTATTAGTCGGAGTGGGGTTCACCATTCGACTAATATATGATATAAAATTCCTGATCTCAAAAATATAGAACGGAATTTTTTTGTAATCTTTCTTTTTCAATTATTGAATCAAAGCAATGGAGAGAGCTGAGACAGTGGTGTAGACAAAATTCTTGGCTCTATTTAATTTCGTCTATTTCTTTTAATATTTATTTCACCTATCAACACTCCAGAATTGATAAAATGTAATAATGTAACAGAGAGAAGAGAGAAAGGAGAGAGATTAAAGTGAGAGTGAAATAAAAAGAAAATGACTGAATTTCTCTTTCTCTCTCTCTCTTTCTCTCTCTCTCCTAAATGTCCGATACTGTGTATTTAACATGACTGACATACAAACCCACTGAACTGGTTTAGAAACTTGTCTCAGTGAAACAACAATAAATATAAATATTTGATCTGTTACGTCGTTATCTTATTATTCTCTTTTATCAAACACACCAACTTATTCTCCTTTTACCTTCCTTCTTTACTTTATTTCTTCTTTTTCACAGATAATTAGTAGCAGAAATGTTACTTATATATTCCATCCACATCGATTTTGAATACAATGATTTACAGGTAGTTATAATTATTCACTCGTAAAAGTGTTATTTTAACGAACGTAATATTGGAGATCACATATGTCTGCATACATTAATCTGTTATGCTCAATATAAATATATTTGTATATGCATGTATGTATATGTACATATGTGTTTATCTTTCACCTTAGGCAAGTGTCTTCTGCTATAACCTCGGTCCGACCAAGGCCTTATGAATGGATCTAGTAGGCGGAAAATGAAAGAAGCCCGTCGTGTGTGTGTGTGTGTGTGTGTGTGTGTGTGTGTGTGTGTGCATGTCTTTGTGTCAGTATGCATCTCATCACCACTGCTTGGCAACGGGTATTGGTGTATTACGTCCACGTAACTTAGCGGTTCGGTAAAAGAAACCGATAGAATAAGTACTTGGGTCGATTCACTTGACTAATATATATATATATATATATATATATATATATATATATATATATATATATATCTTTGCAGACAGACAGATAGATAGATAGATAGATAGATAGATAGATAGATACTCTTGCATGTGAGTGCACACACACACACACACACACACACATCTTTGAATTTGTCTGCAGTCGCTCTCATACGAAAGAAACATCACTCGCCTTGTAAAGAGCCATCAAATTGATAGTAATCAACATTCCCCTCCTCTTGGATTGTTAACTTTGCTTTCTAATATTGCACATTGCCAAGAATAGGATACCTTTGAAGTCAGATGGGACTTGTTTCTCTCAAATGCAAAAGAGATGATGCTAATCAGCAATTGTCCACTCACCATTCTTGAAAATTTTTGCTGAAATGTTTTCTGATCTTGGAGGGTTATTATTCTTTATTTTTCCAATGGCTGCTTGAACCGCAATTACATTTGAGGGGTAGGGAATAAATCACAAGATGAAAGAGAAATTGAGGAATATGGTTGATGTTATGCGATTCGGAAGTGTTCGAAATATTCTGTCCAACAACCAAGGATAGGAAGTTCATCTTTTAAAACTGTTGAATCATTTAATGACACGATTAGAGTCACAGATGTGGAGGCGCAATGGCCCAGTGGTTAGGGCAGCGGATTCGTGGTCATAGGATCGCGGTTTCGATTCCCAGAGTGTTTATTGAGCGAAAACACCTAAAGCTCCACGAGGCTCCGGTAGGGGATGGTGGCGAACCCTGCTGTACTCTTTCACCACAACTTTCCCTCACTCTTACTTCCTGTTTCTGTTGTGCCTGTAATTCAAAGGGTCAGCCTTGTCACACTGTGTCACGCTGAATATCCCCGAGAACTACGTTAAGGGTACACGTGTCTGTGAAGTGCTCAACCACTTGCACGTTAATTTGACGAGCAGGCTGTTCTGTTGATCGGATCAACTGGAACCCTCGACGTCGTAAGCGACGGAGTGCCAACAACAACAAGAGTCACAGGTGACGAAAGAGAATTATAAGTGATGTTGTTACTTATGTCTTTGACATGAATAAAGTTGCATCTCTACTGCTTTCGAAATCCACCAGTTGTTTTGGATTTTGTGGATCTTGATTTAAACTCTAAATTTGACGGTTTTTTTATTTTTATCTCACCTTTTTGGTAATTGAAGATTATTCATTATCTAAAGCCAGTCAAGATTGTCTTTTCTCGTTGATGAGTGTCGTAATTTCAGGCTTGTTTTCATGAAACCAATCGCGTTGACATGTTTAGATAAATCTGAGAAACTCTGTTGCAGCATTCATCAGTATCTTCTTTCGTCAGCATCTTTGAAGTCAGATAGATTTGTTGTCTCAGATGGAGCTTACAAATGATGTAGGGTTAGAAGACGCCATGGGGTGGGAGGATGGCGTGGTTGAGTTGTTTGTGTCCGATAGCAAAAGATTATTTAACGAGAATCTGATGCTCTTAAAAGATGAGCAAGCTAAAACTGCCGATAAGAAAAAGGAAATTCCTGAAATTCCACTTCAATTAACGGCAAAGAATACTGCTAAAAGGTTGGTACTTATAAAGAAAGGTCAGAAATATTTTACTGACAGCAACCCTAATTGTGAACACAACATAAAAGTTACAAGAGGAGTTTACTATGAACTCAGTTCCTGCTCTCAGCTGTACAAAGAGATGACGCGCCATAAACATCAAACGATTTTAGATAACTTCTTCACTCCTTAAGTAGATGTTAATGATGATGAACTATGAGATAGAAGATATGACCTCCGTCCTCCCTTATTTCAGTAATACCTCACACACTCTAGTCGACATCTTTTGTGGTAAGAGCATACCCTATTACGATATTACGATTCGTATTTATTACGTAACGGATTTCATCTCATATGTTTTTATGTAGCATATTATATTGTGTATACTTACGAATTGTTATTTTCATGCATAAAATATGGTCGTGGTGTTTTTTTTTTGTTTTTTGTTTTTTGTCTTCTGGAGAATTATTGTCTGAACGCATTATCACTGGGAAAATTAATTTCAAGCAAACTTTTCGTGAACGCAATACTTCCGTAACACAGAGTATTCCTACACTCATGCACATTTATACACACACGCACACACACACACACACACACGTATTTATACACATACACACACATACATATACACCTACATAGAGATACACACTTGCATACATGTATACGCGTACATACGCATTTTTTCTTATGTTTGCGTGTGTGTTGTGCGTATATTTGTAAATATACAGATATTTTTACGGCCACGGAGAAGAAAACTTGTCGTCTAACCACATCGTTTACTTTTCACAGCAACGCTAAATTGTGATAGCTAAAGTCAAATCTTCGTAAGGTTTAACTTACATTTCAAATAATCCTAAATTCACTGACTGATTTATTAATTAATTCATGTTGCAAGGCGGCGAGCTGGCAGAAACGTTAGCCCGCCGGGCGAAATGCTTAGCAGAATTTCGTCTGTCTTTAAGTTCTGAGTTCAAATTCCCTCCGGTCCACTAAATTATCTCACGCCACCACCGTACGACTCCCACTCCTCTATTCATTGTCTGTTCTACACTGTTACAGCCGACCCTATCGCATATAATCTTCTCTCTCTTTCGCGCATCCCTTTGCTTTCTTCCCCTGTCTAATGTATCATTATTATTATTATTGCTACACTTTTCCGCTCTTCACCATCCACCCTCTTTTCTGCACTGACAGTCATCTCCTCTACCCTGCATCATTAGTCACTTACTGACTCTATCCAATTTCTACAGCTGTCACCTACTCTCCCCTCTTCCATGACTTTCCTAATCATCATCTCTCAATGCTTTTTCCTAATATTCACTCTCTCACTGATTCTATATCTCTGCCCATCTCTCACTTTTCCTTAAGTAACCTCTAGCCACCTACACTTTCTCTTCTTCTGACCCCATTCACTTCGACACACCTCATATCTTGAGGAGGCTTCTAACTTTAGTGTTTTTGTCGTATGCTATGAATTTATGGTTGGGTGTGATGCATTTTGTTTCCAGTTTTACGGGGGTTTCCGTTATTCATTGGTCTATTCGGAAGGTTTTATGCATTTGATTCATGTAAATTTTATGTGTTCATTTTGTATACTTATAATGTATTATATACTCCTTGTATTGCAGATATGTATGTATTCTTCTACAGCTCTTTCTACTAGTTTATTAGAATATCCTTTGTTAATTAATTCTTGTTCAATTCTATGTTGTTGTTTTTTCTCTCTAGTGCATTGTGTGTGGGCAAGAATATAAACCCTCTTCTGAGAGATGATGTTTTCCACTGAAATCTTATAGGTGATATATATATACATCCACTCACACACACACACTTACACACACACACACACACACACACACGCACACACACACATGTACACATGTATATAAATGTGTGTGTTTGTGTGTGTGTATATATATATATATATATACATGCATATATATGTGTGTGTTTGTGTGTGTTTGTGTGTATAAGTGTGTGTGTGTGCGCGCGCTCGTTTGAAGAGTGAAAGAGAACGAAAGAGGGAAAAAGTGCACATATATGTGTCTATACATACACATATGCATGTATATGTTTAGATGTTTTTCTCAGTAAAAAAAACATGTCATTCAAATGGCTCTGAAAAGCTATAAGATATCGCACAGACACTCATCCCAGCGTGCACCCTTACTTGTAGTAGAAACAGCTGTCAGCCAATGAAAGTCATGTTATCTCTCTCGTTTTTTTGCCATTCGTTTATCAATTGATATATATATATATATATATATATATATATATATATATATATATATATATATCATACATCCATCCATCCATCCATCCATCCATACATACATACATACATACATATACACACATACAAAGTAGGAATACAAATTCAAGCAATAAGCTTCATTCAAGGTGAGTTCTTCAGGTTCTTCCAGGCTGGAAACCATTTTCCAAAATGCCTGATAAAAAATGATGAGCATCAATAATTTCCAGTTCACTCTTGTAAAACACACAGGCCCTTATGAATTTTACAAAATGATATGCAGTAATTCGTGTCAGAGAATATAAGCAGACCCCTTGTTTGAGTTTCGTCAGCTGGATTGTTCTTCATTTGTATTTCAAACTAGCGTTTGTGTTTTCTAAAATTTGTCTACATTCAGACATTTGCAGCATCTTTACGAATTGAGTATTGTGTCTATTAAGAATCGTAATATACAGCAGAAACGGGTAAATTGCAGCTCCAGGGTTTTCTGAATGGCACGCTAAAAAAAAAATTACTTTGAATTTTCTTACTCGTCTGACTGGCCTTATGATAAGCCATGTCTCATGCGACTGGCACCACGGAAAAGGTTTCCATATCTGGTATAGGTGATTGACATGAGCGGTAATGTGTAATAGGCCTATTTACTGTAGGCAGAAGGTCTGAGATTCTATGGAAGGGAGTTTAAACAATTAAATTGACTCAGTGCTCAACTGGTACTTAATACAACGGCTGCGAAAGGAAGGAAAGACAAAGTCAACCTCGGCGGAATTTGAACTCGAAATGTAGGGACGGATGAAATGTCGCTAAGTATTGTGTCCGGCACGTTAACGATTCTGCTCCGTTGCTGCATTGCAGTAGTTCATTAGTAAAAGCAAATGAACTACGGCAGAATCCCTTTATACCATTTATACTATTTCTTGTTCGTTCTTCGTGCAAATTATACGATAGTTCTACTTAAATAACATATCTAACAATAATAAATAACAATAAATAACATATATCTAACAATAGCACAAAAAGAGACAGAGTCAATGAGAAAGAATGGGAAAGAAAGAGGGTGAGAAAGAAAGGGGGAGTTGATTTCTTTTACATTGACTTAGCTCCGTATATAGATTCGCTATACTGTCCAATAAAGAAAGTATTTTCCGATCTTGACCTGTGATGTTATGATGAAGATATTATGTCAGCCATTTTGTAGTTTTATAATAGCGAATTTTGTATTTTCATTATGTTTTTTTATTACGTTTGCCTGTTGTATTTTTTTTATTAATTGTTTGTTAATTTTTATTGTATGCTTCTTTCTGTTTCGTTGTTGACATTTTGTTTTTTATTTTTATTTTGTCTAAGAATGCAATGAAATTAAAAATAAATAAATAAGACGGACAAAAATAAAAGATAGAGGGATGGAGGAGGGGAAGAACAGAAACAAAAGACAGAGGAAGATAGAAAGAAAGAAAGAAAAAGGAAGATGGAAAAGAAAGGAGAGAGCAAGCAAACAGAAGCGCAGCAGGGAAGAGAATAAAGAAAGAAAAGGAGAAAAAGAAGAAAGTAATGTAGACAAAAAAGACACCTTCTCATTAAATAAGCAACAGGTTTGAGTGTAGGTGTTAATTGTATATTTATTAATCTATCGAACCAGTTATTCAAGTTTATTTGTCTCTCTTAAGTCCTTCCTTCTATGTAAGGTTTTTCTTTCTTTATCTTTTTTTTTTTTTGATTATCCTTTCCTACCCAGTTTTTACCATACATATCTCTCTCATATACTTCTTTCTTTCTATCCGTATCTATTTTCGGACCTACCTATCTACACACACGCTTACGTACGTACGTAGGTACGTACATATATATATGCATACATACATACATACATACACATATGCACATACATACATGCATACATACATGCATATATATACATACATACACATATGCACATACATGCATACATACATGCATACATACATATATGCATACATTCATACATACATATATACATACCTACATACCTATATACACATACATATATACAAACATATATACATACACATACACATATATACATTCATACATACATACACATACACATACACATACATACATACATACACATACATACATGCATGCATACATACACATGCACATACATGCATACATAAACATGCACATACATACATACATACATACATACATAATACATACATACATACATGCATGCATACATACATACATACATACATACATACATACATGCCTACTGCCTACTTGCCGACCATTCGTATACGTGATTTGTCTGTTCACATTTTTAACTAAGTACTTGATTATATGTGTGTGGGTGTGTATGTACGTATGTGTGTGTGTGTGTGTATGTGTTGTGTGTATAGATATATATAACTATATACATATACATGTAACATACATAACTACATGCATACATCTTTTATCTTTTCCTTGTTTCAGTCATTAGACTGCGGACATGCTGGGGCACCCAAGTGCTTATTTATTTAGGCCTCGTACTTATTCTCTCGGTAACTTTTGCTGAACACTGGTTGTCAAATGGTTGTGAGGTGACAAACACAGACACAAAGACACGCTCACACACACACACACACACACACAGCACACACACCACACACACACACACACACACACACACACATATATATATATATGTATATATATATATATATATATATATATATATATACATATATATACATGTATATATATATATATATATATATATATATATATATATATATATATATATATACATATATATATATATATATATATATATATATATATATATATATATATATATACATATATATACATATATATATATATATATATATATATATATATATATATATATATATATATATATATATATATATATATACATATATATATATATATATATATATATATATATATATATATATATATATATATATATAAACAAAAGTAAATGAGTATATGCATATATACGTACAGGTATGTGCATACCGACATCCACCTGTATGTATAGGTGCATATCTGGGTACAGGACATTGCACACAAACGTAGACGAGAACACACGAGCCACATAGAGAACATTCTACTTCTTCAGCTACCCACGTTTTAACACCGGCGTTTCGACGAGCTTCGGGCAGGACGCAACGTTAAAACGGCTCGTCCCATGGATCGCAGATTAAATCTGTATACGCAAATTAAATCTAGCCATGGAGGAATGTAGTGGCGGACGAAAAACAAGACAGGAAAACAAACAGAAGGCTTTACGGCCAGACGAGAAAAATTATGTGTGTATGAACGCGATGAGGCACGGAACCGAGAGAGACAGTGGTCGCGTGTGTTACTTGGCGAAAGCCAAGGAAGGAAAGGATTATTGACCGGAAGCATGTGACCATGCCGGTGTAAAGGGAAGAGAGAGAGTGGTAGAGGGAGAAAGAGAGGGAGGAAGTAGAAGAATGGTGAGCAACGAGAGGAAAAGAGAAAGAGAGGAAATACGAGGGGGAAAGGAGATACGTAGTAGTAACAGAGGAAGAACATGAGGGGTAAGGCGAGATACGTAGTAGTACAGAGGAAGAACGAGGGGGGAGAGAAAGGAAAGAGAAAGAGATAGAGTAGCGTCGGAGGATAAGTTTACGAACTACTTACAATTTTTGTGAGACGCTGCGTTCAATCATGTAAAAACAAAAGTAAATGAGTATATATATATATATATATATATATATATATATATATATACTAGCAGAGGCACCCGTACTTATTTAGGCCTCGTACTTATTCTCTCGGTAACTTTTGCTGAACACTGGTTGTCAAATGGTTGTGAGGTGACAAACACAGACACAAAGACACGCTCACACACACACACACACACAGCACACACAGCACACACACACACACACACACACACACACACACACACACACACATATATATATATATATATATATATATATATATATATATATATATATATATATATATATATATATACATATATATATATATATATATATATATATATATATATATATATATACATATATATATATATATATATATATATATATATATATATATATATATATATATATATATATATATATATATTTATATATATATATATATATACTAGCAGAGGCACCCGGCGTTGCTCGGGAATGAAATTGTTGCTTATTGGTACTTGGAAACTTTTACGAAAATTAAAATGGGGATTAAATGAAAGAAATGATTTACGTGAATATCCTCACAAGAGTAATTGAAATAAATGGCGATTGTGGAACCCCCCACGCACGCACGCACGCACACACGCACGCATGCACGCACACACACACACACACACACACACACACACACACACACACAGTATTACACATCAGATGAAATGGACGTGTGTGTGTGTGACAGAGAGAGAGAGAGAGTGAGAGAGAGAGAGAGTGAGAGAGAGAGAGACGTTTGATGTCATGTATACGTACATGCATAAATATGCATACATCTTTGTGTGTGAGTGTGTGTGTGTGCGTGTGTATGAGAGAGAGAGAGAGAGTAAATACTACATACACACCACTCTCACTCTGTCTCACACACACACTCACACGCACACACACATCCAAAAATGATGGATGCATATAACAACACACCCCTTGACTCACTCACACTGTCTGTTACAAACACACACTTACATAAATGTATACAAACATATTTACAAAAACACACATGTGTATGCGCGCGCGCAATACCGGAAGTTGACATTGCATCACAAGTATGTAAGCCGTTGTTACGTCAATACCGGAAGTTGACATTGAGGAACCTTTTTAAAGAAGTGAATCATAAATATAAAGCAATATTATTTATTTTTAATTAAAAAAATTAAATGAAGAGCCTAAGATTTATCCGAGGTCAAATTATTCATGCATCACAAGTATGGAAGTAAATGGTGAAGCCGTTTTCACGTGATAAGCGATTACACACACATCTCTATTTTATATATTAGATATATATAAATATATATCCCTCTATCTACCCATCTATCTTTCTTCTTACCTATCTCCCCCTCTCGCTCTGCTTTCTTCTGTTATCCTGGCTTCTACTTCACTGCTATACACATCTGTCTCTTCTTTCTTGTTCCACTTCCTCCCTCTACCATCCTCTTTCTTTCTCTATTTTTCTGTCTATCCCTCTATCTATCTACCTATCTATCTTTCTTCTTACCCATCTCCCCCTCAGACTCGCTCATACACTTATACAAACGCACATACACACGCACACTTGCGCATACACACACACGCTAACGATCACGCAAACATACACACACACACACACATCCAAGCATACACACCCTTGCACACATAACCCATATATACCCCCATTCACACATACCTCCCACACACCTGACAACCCATACATACCCCCATTCACACATACCTCACATACCTCCCATACACCTAACACACACACCTCCTACACACCTTACATATATACCGCCCACACACATGACAAACATATATGCGCGCCCTCACACACACATATAGACGAACGCACATATATACACACACACACGCACAGTGGTAGAGACACGCACCTTACACAGCCCTATACACACACAGACACACACACACACCCATATATCCGCGCACGCCTACATACACGTACATACACAGCCGCATACACATGCACACACACACACAGGAGTGCACACACAAAATAACACACATACCGGGCACACATCCTTACGCTCTCACACACATAC
>NC_142928.1:74434742-74567242 GCF_046866305.1 Octopus bimaculoides | reverse complement strand
AGGTGTTTTCGCTCAATAAACACTCACAACGCCCGGTCTGGGAATCGAAACAGCGATCCTATGACCGCGAGTCCGCTGCCCTAACCACTGGGCCATTGCGCCTCCACAACGAAATATCCCTACACACTAGTAAACCTGTTACATTATAATAAATTTGTAAGTTATTTAGCTTTTATGGACAGCGGTAGTTAAAGACAATTTTGCTGGAACCATTGTAGTCTTGCAGTTATCTTTATTCATTATCTGAATAAGGTGAAGGTGAAATGGAGTCTCCTACCGGCGGAGTTTCGGTTTAGAAGTTGAATATCTGTCTCGTTGCTATCATCATGAAACATTGGGAGAAGAATCAAAAGGCAGAAAGCAAAAGACAAAAAGAAAAGAGTGTGGTAAATGAGACAAGGGTTAAAGGTTATAGGTTTATTAATCAAGCATGAGAAGACAGTAAATTTACACTGAACCAGATTGGTGGCTTACTGTACAATAATTGAGTTTAGTCACGAAATATTGATAATAATGATAATAGTCATCATCGTTTTGCTTATCCACTTCTTCAACACTATCGTCATTGTTATATCATCATCATCACCATCATCATCATCATCATCATCATCACCATCATCATCAGCATCATCATCATCACTGTAGGCAGACCTAGATTGATGGTGTTTGTGTCCGGTGCCGAAATTGATTCTTCTCACGCAAAAATCATTATCAACCATCTATTTTTCCATTCTCTTCAACACCTTCACCACCACCGCCCCCACCACTACAACCACCGCCGCCGCCGCCGCCGTCACCACTACCACCACCATCGCAAACATGATCGTCATTATTCAGATCATCATCATCATCATCATCATCATCACCATTTCCGATTACTAAACGTGACCACCACAGCCACCAACGCCACCAGAAGCTCCATCGTCGTCGTCGTCGTCGTCGTCGTCATCATCACCGAAGAGTACGAATAAAGGCTCAATGTACCTCGGTTATCTATACCTAATGCATTAATTAATTCAACGTGCATCTCGGGTAAATGAAATTCCAAACTTTCAACACGCTTTTGCTTTTCTTTTTTTATATACCATTTTGCATATTTTTTAAAAATCCTTAGCGGGGCCTATCTCAGTATTTCATTTTAAACAGTTGTCACGGGGGCGCGCAAATGATGATGATGATGATGATGATGATGATGATGATGGGGAGGAGGAGGAGGAGGAGGAGTAGGATTGGTGGTGTACAGTGACGAAATTGAATTTTCTCATGCAAGAGTTATCACCTACCTACCTACTCCCCATTTATCATCATCATCATAGTCATCGTCGTTACCATCATCGTAGTCGTCGTCGTCGTCATCATCATCATCCTCATCCTCCTCCTCCTCCTCTTCATCATCATCATCATCATCATCATCGCGCTGATGCAGCAGAATCGACGTGACACACCGTAACACGGTTGGAACTTTGAATTACAATGGGTAAACGGTATTTCGGTTGTAAAACTTTTCTTTTTATCTTTGTTCTTTTTTTTTTTTTAGCATTATTCGCATTTTTTATGCCAGATATATATATATTTTTCTTCGTGTAAGGTAAGTACGGCTGAATGGTTGAGATGTTCGCTTTGCAATCACAAGGTCCCGCGTTCGCTACCGTCGCGTGGTATTTTAAGCAAACGTCATTTTCTATAGCCTCGGTCCGACACATACTTTGTGAGGAAAATTGGATAGAGGGAAACTGTGTAGGAGCCCCTCAAAAACAGTGTGCCCCTAATTCAAAGTTCTAGTCTTGTCACGCTAATTTGGCTTCAGAATTACGAGGGGGAGCTGAAAACTTCCTGGCTTTGGGGGAAAAGAAAATACAAAATTATGATTTTATTCAACATATTCCCCTCTAAGATTCGCACACTTATTGCAGCGGGACTTCAGTTTTTCTAAGCCCTGTAAAAGAACTCGGACGGTTGGGCCTCCGAGCAGGCCTTTTGCGATACCTTTAAAGCTAGGAACTTTTCAGCACCAACCTGGTACATATATATATATATATATATATATATATATATATATATATATATATATATATATATATATATACATATATAGATAATAATAAATGAAGCAAAACGCATGTCGATGAAAGTTCCTTTAATTCCTACATATATGTTTCGAAATAAATGATCATACTTTCACAGAGAAGAAAGAGCTGTTGGGGTCCTCATTCATTTCTCTTCAGGGAGATCATAATAAAACATGAAATAGCAAGACAAAAACGAAATCATGGGGTAACTTATGGGCCGAGATGTTACATGGTCCGTGACCGTTAGAAGGTTTGTTTACATAGAGATATAAAGGGGTCAACGATATTATTCCATTTGCTACCTCTGGTAACTATTAACGTATTCAAATTATCGAAAGTTTTAATAACTGAGATAATATTAATATATACATAAACCAATATATACATATATATACACACACACACACACACACACACACACACACACACACAAGGTAGGTGCTGAAAAGTTCCTGGCTTTGAGTTAATTATGATTTTATTGAACATTTTTCTCTCAGACTCACACCCTTATTGCAGCTGTCTTCCAGGTTTTCAAAGTCCTGTAAAAGAACTCGAATGGTCATGCATTCAGTCTTTTTTTTTTTTTTTTTTTTTTTTTTCATTTTGAAACAGACCGACCTTGATGACTGCGGCAATCTGCAAGTATAATAGATGTTTTTTTGCATGGAAATTTCAGGCGCTTCTATGAATATTTTAAGCAAGGAGCTACGGAATTGTTGATCTGGGATCTTTTTTAAAACGGGGGCCACATTTTTCATTAACGAAACACTTTGAAACTTGGAACACTGGTAGAATGTGTCATATAAAACATCTTTTTCTCTTAGTCTTCTTTAAAAAAAAAGAAATCCATAAATTATTCCATGTTAAAGTTGTCGTATTTCTGTAATTTCAACCAATCACTGACGTCCATTCAGCCGATATACATTAAGTGCCGACTCCATAAACAAACGATTCTGAAACAATTAATCCTAACCCTAACCCTAACTCTAACCCTAACCCTAACCCTAGGGCTAGAGTTAGGGTTAGGGTTAGGGTTAGGGTTAGGGTTAGGGTTAAAGCAAATTTAAAATGAAAAAAGCAAATAAAACGAAGAATCGTTTGTTTATGTAGTCGGCACTTAATGTATATCGGCTGAATAGACGTCAGTGATTGGTTGAAATTATCGAAATAAGACAATTTTTTACATGAAATAAATTCGAATACAAAAATATTTTTCTGTTCTATAACACAAAATAGATAAGTATACGAAGTTTGAAAGTCTTTCCGTACCAAAAACACTACGTAAAACATTAATGAAAAATGTGGCCCCGTTTTAAAAAAGATCCTTGATCTGTCTTGGCGGAAGATATTTTGGTTCCATCGGAAGACAGGACCAATATGAGGGGCGAATTATAAGGAATTGAGAGTTATGAGTTTATGAGTCTGGAGGTGGGAATGTAATTCTCTTCTAGCTTTGAATGGATGCGAAGATCACCATTCTGTCCATGTGGAATAACTGAAGAATTCAAAAGGCTATTGACTGTTTTCCTTCACAGGTTTCGTTACATAACACCAAGTTCATACATATACATAAACACACCTACACACCCCCACACGCATACACACAAACACACACAAACATACACACACACACACATATACATATATCAGACGCACGCGTTGGCGTCAGTACGCTAGCACGCATTTATGTATCTACACACACACACACACACACACACACACAATCATCTTATACAAAAGAGTCCTGTACATTAACAAACACAAGCACATATGTACGCACACACACACACACATACGTGCACATACACACACTCACACCCATACACATAAACCACACGCTAAAAATAAATGTTGTTAGACGATATATTTAAATAACCTCCAAGCTGGCCTTCCTGTCACAGTAAACATCGTGTTATGTGTATGTATGTATGTCTGTATGCATGTCTGTTTGTTTGTGTGTATGTCTGAGTGTGTATGTGTGTGTGTGTATGTCTGTGAGTGGATTTGCGTTGGTGTGTGCGTGTACGTATGTATATGTGATTATAGGTAGACATATATGTAAGTAGAGAGGTGCGTATATGCGTGTGTATGTATGTGTGTATGGGTGTGTGTTGGTGTGTAGTTGTTTAGATGTTTGTATATGTAGGTGTGTGGTCGATGACAACGAGGGAGTGATGAGTGAAAGTAGTTTCTTTCTTTGCTTGTAGGTAGGTAGGTAGATGAGGCGGGGGTGGTTCGAGCCACGAAGAGAAGATGTATTCGTGAAGTGGGATGTCGAGTGAACGGGGGAAGGATGAGGGGACGGGCGGGCGGGCGGGCGGGATTGGCAGAGGGTAAAGGTTATGTTTTTCTTTGTTGTTATAATGGTTGATGCTGTTGATCTTTTTCTTCGGACCACCCGCTCTTCCGCTCGTACCAGCTGTAGCAACAGTTTCCTATATTCCACTGATTTTTTATTTTTTATTTTTTATTTTTTTTTGCTTTTTGTTGCGTCGTATGTGTAAGTGGAGAGGTTCTAAACTCATCCTTGCGTTCGAGAATGTTCCAGCATTATGGTGGTGGTGAATGTGGTGATGGTGGTATTGGAAGTAGTAGTAGTAGTAGTAGTAGTAGTAGTAGTAGTAGTAGTAGTAGTAAATGGGGATGGTAATATTGGTGATATTGATTTTAAAAATGCCACAACTACAAAGACGACGATGAGGATTAGGAAAAAGGTGGCGATGATGATGACGACGACGACGACGACGACGATGAGGAAGATGAAAATACTAAGACGATGACGGCGATAACAGCGGGTGTGGCGGCGGCCACGATGAAGATGATGATGATGATGACGATGATGATGATGATGATGATGATGATGATGATGACGATGATGATGACGATGATGATGACGATGATGATGACGATGATGATGACGATGAGGATGACGATGAGGAGGATGAGAAGTAGGAGAAGGAGGAGAAGGAGGAGGAGATCGATGATGATGATGATGATGATGATGATGATGATGATGATGATGATGATGACGATGATGATGACGATGATGATGACGATGATGATGACGATGATGATGACGATGATGATGACGATGGTGATAGTTATAACACATGCAGCTGCAATACCAACTACAAGCAGCTGTATGTAGGGTCTTTAACACGAACAAATTGAGAACACATTTACAAATTCATAAAATAACAATAAATAAACCTACAAAATCTAAGCAGACGAACGAATCTAAATACATATAACCGGTATGTATACCTTATATGAATGACTACTAACGTATACATACGTTCATATATATATATATATATATATACATTTTCTCCCTCTCCCTTCTCTCCCTCCTTCCTTCTCTCTCTCTCTCTCTGCTTTGTAAATGTGTGTATTTGTGAATGTGTGTGTGTGTGTGTGTGTGTATGTATGTGCGTGTGTGTGTGTATGTGTGTGTATAAATATTAATATA
Source organism: Octopus bimaculoides (assembly GCF_046866305.1). Taxonomy (NCBI): domain Eukaryota; kingdom Metazoa; phylum Mollusca; class Cephalopoda; order Octopoda; family Octopodidae; genus Octopus; species Octopus bimaculoides. Next base: position 74,561,704 of record NC_142928.1, on the reverse strand, counting down.
TCCTCGCAAACAAACACCCGTAGATACATGCACCCGTGTACATACTTTTGATTTCTCCATAACAATGTGTTTCATTAAGTCAAAAGTAACCAAGACAATATTCAAATTCGCAAGCGTTTCAGACAGTTGTAATTAACTATACACAACTTACAGTGACAAAGCTAGCTCGAATCTTAGTAGGCATCTTCCTATATACAACAATGCCTAGATATGCGAGTTAATTTGTTCCCGGAGACCGCTTGTAAAGTGAAAACTCGTAAAGCGAAAATTTGTAAAGCAGACGGATCATTTCCCATAGTAGCAATGTTATGAATCGTAATTCGTTCCCAGAGAAACAGTCTACCTGTAAAATTTATAATACTCGTAAATAAATGGCAATAAAACAACAGTGGAATGTAAAGAATATTTTTTTGTAAAGTAAAAGGAATGTCAAGATTATTTATGGTAAAAAATATTATTATTATAATCGCTTTCTGAATCACTTGCACTCGCACTAGACGTGTGCACACCATCACTTGCAGGCACGATCGCCGATTCACAAGCAGTCGTAGACGGACTTGTAGATTTCTTTTTAAAAAACAAGTCTAGAGATGTTTGCTTAGAAGCTTCTTTTTTTCTCGCTTTCTGTATATTTGTCGGTAACACGCAAGAGCATCTGTTATGATAGTAGAAACTATTGCACTTCGTTGAAAATTTGGATCTTGTGCTTGAAAAATTTGTAGTAAGTAGCTTGCTTACTAACCACATGGTTCTGGGTTCAGTCGCACTGGATCGCACCTTGGGCAAGTGTCTGCTACCATAGCCTCGGGCTGACCAAAGCCTTGTGAGTGGATTTGGTAGACGGAAACTGAAAGAAGCCCGTCATATATATATATATATATATATATATATATATATATATATGATTGACCGTTGACTGAACACTATTCAATTTTTTTTCTCCGTGTTTTTCTCCTTGTCTCCGTATTCTTTCTGTTGAAGAGCGTAGCTCGAAACGTCAAAGACTTTCCGTATTCCCGAGCGTCATACTAATATATACTTTTGTTATTTACACCACCTGTCCTCGTCTGTTGTTATTATTTGTATATTCTCCCATATATATATATATATATGTGTGTGTGTGTATGTATGTATGTATGTATGTATGTATGTATGTGTGTGTATATGCTTGTGTGTCTGTGTTTGTCACCCCAACTTCGCTTGACAACCGATGCTGGCGTGTTTACGTCTCCGTAACTTAGCGATTCGGCAAAAGAGACCGATAGAATAAGTACTAGGCTTACAAAGAATAAGTCCTGGGGTCGATTTGCTCGACTAAAGGCGGTGCTCCAGCATGGCCGCAGTCAAATGACTGAAACAAGTAAAAGAGTAAAATAGTATAAAATAAAACCCGCAAACCCGGGGTCTCGTAAAGCAGTTCCTCGTAAAGTGAAGTATTGCTGTATATTTGATGGAAAGAACGTAGTATACATACTCAATCCAGGATCACGAGTCAGTAGATAAATTGTAATAAATAAATTATTTCTGAAAAGTTTATGTAGACCTTCGTGGGTATGCTCAAGGGCAGTTTTCGAATACCTGTTGGTAACTGCTAAGCATCACGTCTACACAGACTACCGCAAATTTTAGGAAAATGTGTATGGAAACAAATAAACCATTCACAATTTATTATTGAAAGAATTAGTTTTTCCAGCCGTTTGTATGATATCTATATCCAACTGAGAGGCGTGTTTATTTTGCAGTGTATAACAGAGCGTTATTAAGTAAAATAGGGTGACGGAAGAATTATAATTGTCTATATCCAACTTGAAGAAGGATATATTGCTCTCATTCTGCAGAAGGTAGAATCGTGTTATTACCACACCTGTGTTTCTCCAAAGGATAGACTTAAGTTCACCTTTAATAATGTGGATAATTCTATCTAAACTAGTTTTACCTATACGACCGAGATCTTATCTAGTGGGGCAAATAAGTCTGATCAAAGGTTTAATGAAAATAAAAAAACAACTTTATGATCCTTCAGATTGAACTGAGGAGGTCAAGGTGTGTATGTTTCTGTCCTATCCGCTATATTTAGTTTCCTAAGTTCACAATGCTGATCGTTAAACTGCTTCAAGACATCTTTATCGACCGTCTTAATAATTTCTGTTTAGTCCCTTGGACTTAAAGTCCTTATAAGTGTTCGCAGAGGCAGCGTATATATTAAGGGTCATGTCAGAGAAGATATGGATGTTAGGCAATCGTTTAATCCTGGAAACAATCCTTTTGGTAGGTACTCAATATTTGGAATATTTTATTTTCATAATCATTTTCAATAAACTCATTCAAAATTATTTAATAAATAGTTTAGGCACCGGATTTTTATAAGATTTTAAGTTAAAAGAGATATTATCGCTAGATTTTCTTATCACTTATTTTCATAGAAAATTCGCGCCACCTCATCCGTCGTTTCAAGTCTGCATAATACACATTATTGCATCAACCTGCTACTGAATTTTCTAAACAACTGTGATAATCTATCAAGGACAATATTTTTCTTCACTAGATACGTTTTTAGTTAATGTAACCTCTTTTATAAATGATTTAATGCTTTATAAAGTTGCTTGTCCCACTTTTGTCTCCTTATACAAATATTCATAAAGTAACCCCAAGAGAAATTTCGCAAGATGGGGAACAAAACTTCTTTCAGGATTTGACAGTTAGTTTAGAGTCCTTTCACGATACAAGAGCTTGAAGGATTTATCTTTCCCTTTTGAGCGACTGCACCACCGGACGTCTACAGATTCCTCCTTGGTTCTCTGGAATCCGGTCGGATTTATTGGCTGAAATCCAGATCTACCTCTTATAAGTCCTGCCAGCATATTTAACTCCTTTTGGCTGCAATTTTTTACAGAATAATCAAATCCGTAGAAGTTCTCTTGTTGATTCTTAGTAAATCAGTTATTCTTGCAGCTGTGTTTTCTTCCTAATAAAATGGGAGAAGAAATTATTATCAATTCAGACAAGGCAGCCATTGTGAATCTTAGCCATTGGTACAATGCAATGTGAAATAACTGAACCTATGGTTACACATAAGTCTGTTTATCTTGATAGTAATTTATTATAGAAGTATAGCATACTGTACAGCTATCACACCTCAACATTTATTTTAGTTGCTGTATAAGAATCAGCATCAGCATCAGCAATAGCAACAAAAGAAATATGAGCAGCAACTACAACATCAACAATAGCTACATCTGTAATAACGAAAAGGTCTAAATCTTAAACCGGTGATAATGCTTTCTTTGTCTGAAGAGGTGACATTTATCTGGCGTTGTGATTAGCACAAGAGAAAGTTTGAGTAAACAAACAAAACTACAACATGAAGTGAAAACAATAATAAATAGCAATTTGGTGAGAGATTTGGTGATATGTTTTCTGTCTGTGTAACAATATGTAGGTTGTTGTACAATAACGGAAACTGCATTTGAGTTGAAGAGGGGGAAATGAGGAAAGGAAGACGAGAATAGAATTAAAACGCGACAAAGAAAGAAAAGAAAACAGAAAATAAAGAAAGGAAACGAAAACAGAAAGCATTTGAAAGAAAAAATAACGAGAAATAAAAAAAAATTGAGAAATTGAAGAGAGCAGTAAATGAAGAATGGAGAGTTTGGAGCAAATAGAGCAAAGGGAGAAAGACAAGATGAATGGAAAAAAATAAACGAGAGTGAAAATAAAGTAATGAACTACATCCTGCTGAAATCTAAACTCAGATCATTTGCTACGGTTAGATGCTCAAAGGTATCGATCTCTTCCAATGTTTTTGCTTAATATGTAATGGCCGTCCGTAGATTTCAACCGAAAATCGGAATCGAGAAATTGCAGCAGAACTACTTACCATATATGAAGTCATATACGGCGCATATTCAGCAGGAAACAAAAATGGTTTTTAGTATATTAAGGTATGTATTGTTGGCCCAACATTGAACTGATTTTTGAGATTTCATTTTTTTTTTTTTTTGAAAGATAATGCTTTTTATATACCATCAAATATGGTGCTCGCTTAAGGACAATATAAATTTTAATAGTGAAATATTGATTTGCAAATTATGCAGAATTTTAAGAGAGGGACAATTGTATAAATCGATCACTGTATTTGAGTGGTACTTTCTTTTTTCAACTTCGGAATGACGCTAGACAAAGTTGATCTCGACAAAATTTGGAGCCAGGTATTGTGGATCTGGTGTAAATAGATCAGATTGTCCCTGGTTGCTAGCATTTTTATATGTCTTGTAAAACGAAGAGAAAAATTTCAGTTAAATAAGAACATTGTGAACGCATACATGTGTGTGAGCTTATGTGTACATATATATATGGGTATATACATGTACATATGATCATTTTATAATTTTCACATCACCATTTTGCTGAATCAGCCATAGATTCTGATGGCTAATTCTATAAATACTAACAAGTGGAATTCAGCTTCACCCCAGCGATGGAGTAGCATCACCGAACAGAATCCAAGACGCTCAGGTACCAAGACGTTCATTCGATTGGAATGAACTCTCCATCTGTTGATATGTATGAAAAAATAATAGTCAATTGTTACTTTGATAACAATCAATTTTTGCCGTTTGGACCAGTGTCAACACAGTTTATCGGAAAAGCGGTAGTCTCAGAAGGTGAACAACATAAGCGATTAACTGAAATCTACTGAACGTATTAAGAATGAATAACTTTGATAGGTTTCGGCCAGTATAGGCCCAGACCATGTCTAACTTAATAGCACCACCTGGTGAAGTCTTTTAGTCATGTATGGGGCACCATAGCAAAGAGTTATTATTGTTGGAGATATATCCGGGTGTAGGAGGTTGGTCCGAGATTTTTTGAAGAAATTTGTCCAGTGAACATTTGAATTTTATGGGATCCGTTTCTGTTTTGATGCATTTTGGTATGGTATTAAAGAGAGCTGGACCGGTTGGGGTAAAGTAATTGTGACGTAATGTTGCTGTGTACCAAGTTCTATTTTTGTAGAGGGCGGATAGCACGGAGGCCAAGACTTGGATGGATTTTAAAATTGATGTCATCGTTTGTGCAATATTGATGGAATATTTTCCACATAACACAAATGATGTAGCGCTCCCGGCGGCGTTGGAGAGAGTAGAGATTGAGTTTTTTTAGTCGACCTCAATGATCAATGCTTCTCATGCCGTCTATCTGTCTTGTAATTGACCTCTGGAGTGCTTCTACTTTCATAATGAGTTGCTCCGTATGGGGGACCACAGTGAGTAGCAGAATTCAAGGTGGGGGTCGGACAAAAGTAGAGTAAAGAAGGATCATGGTATAGGCATCTCTAAACCGGAAAGTTCTCAGAATCCAGGAACACATCTTGCGGGCCAAGTCAACCTTGCTGTTTACATGGGAACTCCAGCTTAGATTGTTATCAACAATTACTCTGGTGTTGTTTGATGACACTAGGGAGTCGCCCGACGGAAGAGCATACGGTAATTTCAGAGTTTCCTCTTTTCCAAAGTGGATCAAATCAAACTTATCTTCATTTAAAAGCATATTGTTTTTTTTCCGCCCATTGGACAATAGCAAACAGATCTGACCGAAGGCATGTTCGGTCTCCCATGCAGTTTATGGCTTTCTGGAGTTTGGAAGCATCTGCAAAGATTTTCAATGTAGAATGTTTGATGACATCTACTTTGTCGTTAATGTAGATAATGGAGAAGAGTGGGCCCAACACAGTACCTTGTGGGACACCACTACTGACTTTTGCTGAGCTGGATCGTATTCCCTCAAACACATATTGGGTTCTGTTCGTCAGGAAACACATTATCCATTGCAACGGCTTTCCACGGACTCCAATATTGGACAGTTTCTTCAGTAGGATATCGTGGTCCACTCTGTCAAATGCCTTGCTGAAATCAAGGTATACGACATCAGTATTGGAGCCCTCTCCCAACGCTTTTAAGATATCATCAAAATGGTGCAGAAGCTGCTACAGACAGTCTCTGCCATCACGGAAACCATGCTGGTTGGGGTTCAGCAGATTGTTGTCTTCGAGGAAGTTAGTTATTCGCGATCTCACCACCCTCTCAAATACTTTAATGATATGAGAAGTGAGTGACGGTAGTTCACTGCAAGAGATTTGTACATCATCGTTTATCTTATTTGATGTATTCATTATAACATCGTTTTCTTTTGTTTTGGGTAGCTTCTATTTTAAGTTAGATTTTCAATTTGATATAAAACTCTTTTAATAACGTTGACCAGCTCATCTTTTATCATCGATTTCTTTTATTTATCAGTACCACGCTGCCACGCAAGTCACGTGACAGACTGACACGAAACTGAAAACTGTTACTTATCTAACCTCAAGATGACATCAGAACATTGCGTGTGCCAGCGTTATATTACTGTCAAAGGGGTTTTCGGTCGTGGTTCGTTCTTTATGCTATCTTCTCGTGTCAATGACAATTGTCCTAATCAGCCTGGAAAGTGATACCTGAAAACAACCTATAACATTGCATAAACAAGTGCGAATTCAAAATACTTGTTGACCTTCGTGCTATTTTATTATTTTGCTTCTCGAGGTTTTGTATTATATACAAATTTATATAACGTGATGATAACAGCTCTAATAATCTCTGATCATAACACAAAAGAATTAACATAAATATGCACCAAAAGAATGTATTGCTTAATATCTTAGAAGAAGAGTCACACTTCTGTCCAACCCAAATTCTATAAGTTTGTCTGGAAGCCAAATTAAAAAGAGATCTGCTGGCTGAACAAGCTCAAAATTCGCATTTTGTAAGAAATGGAATGAAACAATTGATGTCAACAAGGCAGACTATACATTCAGTATCTCATGGAAGAATGTCAAGGTTCATATACGTACATATGCATACATACACTCGCACACACACATACACACACATACACACACATACATATATGTACATCTATATATATATATATATATATATATATATATATATATATATACACACACATACATACATATCTATTTGTCTGTCTGTCTGACTCTCTCTCTCTCTCTTTCTCCATATATATATATATATATATATATATATATAATTCCCAGGGACAAATAATTCTCTTGAGACGAAGGTCTCAAGTTTGTTTATATTAACAAGCCAGAAGCCAGAATCGGTATGTGTGGGGCGAACACTTAAGAATTTCACTCATAGTATTTGAGAATCAAATGAAATGTACACTTGAAAATGAGATCACAAAAGAAAGCCAAGACTATTGAAAATGTGAGGGCACAAAATATGAAAAAAGATATTCTACTGTGTTGTGTTGGCACTCCATCGCTTACGACGTCAAGGGTTCCAGTTGATCCGATCAACGGAACAGCCTGCTCGTGAAATTAACGTGCAAGTGGCTGAGCACTCCACAGACACGTGTACACTTAACGTAGTTCTCGGGGAGATTCAGCGTGACACAGTGTGACAAGGCTGACCCTTTGAATTACAGGCACAACAGAAACAGGAAGTAAGAGTGAGAGGAAGTTGTGAGTACAGCAGGGTTCGCCACCATCCCCTGCCAGAGCCTCGTGGAGCTTTAGGTGTTTTCGCTCAATAAACACTCACAACGCCCGTTCTGGGAATCGAAACCGCGATCCTATGACCGCGAGTCCGCTGCCCTAACCACTGGGCCATTGCACCTCCACGATTTTCTACTACATTCCTTTAAAAAGAACTGAAACACAGAATTGAAACTTCAGTTGCGTTTTTACAACTCCGCTAGTACAAATGTAAATAGATGAACCATAATAGTTCTTCAATACTGCAATCCTGCATGGAGAAGTAGCAATTATTGTTTTATATCGATATTTTAAAAAGTTTATATAATATCTACCTTACATAAAATAAACGTGAAGACAATATACGCTAAGATTCTTGCCAAGCTATTTCCGAAACTTTTCCCCTAAGTTTCTTTGAAATAAATTAAAGAAGGTGAGTGGTATGGACCAATTTTTAAAATTGTGTATCAGTAAGGTCAGGAAAAAAATAATTTTAAAAAATCAACGTAATGTTAAAGGTGAATTTCGAAGTACTTTGCTGCCAGCCATCTAAGAGATTTCAACCTGGGTACAAGGGAGCCTGAAGAAATTGCAATACCATAGACAGAATATCTGTATGACTTGTAAAGTATAACTGAATGACGATACATAATTTTATGCGTATATTACTAAATAGCTATAATGTACAGATAACTGGGTGAATGAATTTTGATAACATTTAGAACAAGAGAACGAAAAATAATGTTGGCTTTCTAGAAATTATTTGTTCTCGGTCGTCTGGATTCTGGATTCTTGCTGTGCTATGGGGGAAGTGTCAATCTCGACACTGGACTGCAAGTAATCACACTCCAAGGATGTTGCCTCTGTACAGCTGCTGAGCCGAGAGAGAGGGGCTGAAAGTTTTTTTTTTTTTTGTTTTTTTTGATGAAGTGGGTAAAGATATGTAGTAATTTATAACTGATAGACCATGGAAATATTAGCAAAAAAACTTTAGCATTGAAAACTACGAAAATACCAAAACCACGCGCCGCTACTTAGCGCAATTTCATCCTCTCCTGACTCAAAACCGGAAATTTATACTAGCTTGAGCATCAAAGGATTACAGATCTTCAACATTCTCCGGTTACACATATACACATAAGACAGCTGCATAGGCCAGATGTCAATAAAGAAGTTGTTGGTGTGATTGATGATAAATGATGACGCCGATGATGATGGCATACGTATGAGGGCATATATATATATATATATATATATATATATATATATCATACATGAACTCAAAACAATACCTTTCAATTTATCTGAATCGAGTATAGCTCAAAAATGGGCTCCCGAAAATTTTACACCCACTTATGAAAAGTTCTAGTTTGGAGCTGCGGCAAAAATCTCTAGTGAAGGAATATAACTGAATAAAAAAAAATCTACAAAACATTTTAGCCATAATAGGATATAAACTCTACTTTCCAGCTTTACAAATTTCTCCAGTAAGAAGATTCTATTTCGATGCTTATCAGGTTGGTTAGCTAGAGAAATCTTCATTATGGCCGATGGCTGTGGCAGTAGGTCACGTGAGGTTATAGAGAAAACTGATCGAAACGCAGGGATGCGATAGATTTGCATCAGTCGAGGCTACAATTCGTCAACTGAAGTTTTGCAAAATGATCGATATAAGAATAAATCTTTAAGGGATTTATACTTTGGTTGTGAAACAATTATGAACTCCATAGAATACATCTTAATCGAAGTATAACTCACAAAAGACTCAATGAAAATTTACAGTTATAGTATTTCCCTGTTGAACAAATAAAAGTGGAAAAAAAAATCTTTTTTTTTTCAATATTTTATATGGGAAGAAGGCGGTGAGCTGGTTGAATCGTTAGTACGCTTGGGCAAAATGCTTAGCAGCATTTCGCCTGTCATTACGTCTTGAATTCAAATTCCGCCAAGGTCGACTTAGCCTGTCATCCTTTCGAGATCGATAAAATAAGTACCAGTTGAGCACTGGGATCGATGTAATCGACTTACCACCTACCCCGAAATTTCTGGCCTTGTGCCAAAATTTGAAACCAGTATTTCATATGAGAGGGAAGACAATGTCCATGGCACTTTACAGGGCCTTTGAAACTGGTAGAAGAGGGGAAGGAAATATATCCACAAGTCGAGGACTTGTCCTGTTCCGATTGCTTGCAAAAGAATAGCATCCTGTCCAACATTCTTTCTGTTCCGCTAATGCACCGTCCTGAATTGGCAATTTTATGTTTTTTCGATTTCGAAAGGAAAAAAAATAAGTTTAACTTCGTCGAGATTATCAGAATGAATACTGCGAAGCATTTTAACTAACTCTGTAACGGCTATCCCACCCAGTTCGATACTCTAATATATTACATTAAATGAATATGAATGTACTGGCTCCAGTGACCCGGTCTTGGTTTGGGTACTAAACAGTTCATCAGGCTGGCTTCCTAGACAAACACATATAAGCATATACTTAATTACACTACAACACAGAAGTAAATAATTTTGCAGAGAACAATACCTATGAAAGATCACAAACATATAAAAAAAAAGAAAACAAAGAAAAACAGAACAAGAACGAAGAAACGAAACTAAAGAAAGAAGGAAATACAATCAACAAATAAAGAACGAGAAGTTGAATGAAGTAGATTAATTGATATCCTTTCTTATATTTAATATCATAGGGAGAAATTTTTAGAGCAGAACTAAGTTCGCCCACCATACACACATACACACAGACGCACATACACACACAGACGCACATACACAGACAAACAGACAGACACACACACACACGCACACACACACACACTAAACATTCTTGACTGTATACAGATTCTCACACACAAATATGTCATGTATGTATTCACGAAATAATTATTTATAAACAAATGTCCAACCTTGTGTATGTATATGTATGCATATATGCATGTATGTATCTATGTGTCTATATGCGCGTGTGTGTGTGCGTGTGTGTGTGTGTCTGTCTGTCTGTATATGTGCGTCTGTGTGTGTATGTATAAGAGAATATGTAAATGACAAGGGAACAAGACGTTACCTAATGAACTTCATTAGCTTACAACTGTTTCTGCTGTTAGATGCAATGCACTCATTGTTGAGTGCTGGTGTATCACCTTATAGTTTTGTCGGAGCTTCAAAAATGAAAGGCTATTTAATTTAGGAAAGCATTTATATGTATAGAAAACCAACAAAATGTAGAATGAGTTTGAAGAAAAAATCCCCCACACACCAGAAATATTAGATCATCTACTATAGCTTCGGGCCGACCAAAGCCTTGTGAGTGGATTTGGTAGACGGAAACTGAAAGAAGCCTGTCGTATATATATATATATATATATATATATATATATATATATATATATATATATATATATATATATATATATATATGTGTATATATATATATATATATATATATATATGTATGTGTGTGTATATGTTTGTGTGTCTATGTTTCCCCCCACCCAACATCGCTTGACAACCGATGCTGGTGTGTTTACGTCCCCGTAACCTAGCGGTTCGCCAAAAGACCGATAGAATAAGTACTAGGCTTACAAAGAATAAGTTCTGGGGTCGATTTGCTCGACTAAAAGCGGTGTTCCAGTATGGCTGCAGTCAAATGATTGAAACAAGTAAAAGAGTAAAACAGTAAAGAGTATACGTATACAGATGGTTACGCAATGAAGTCCTATAGAAATAAACTATTTATATGCATACATATATACAAAATATGTATGTTAATACTGACCATAAAAACACCCCTTTAAATTTGACTCTACGTTGTGGTAATGTTTCGTCTACTACTGTTGTCTTTAAGCTGCTAAACACTGAAAAATTGCAGTTAATTTGCCTACATTGATGTGTTTGCATTGATCTTGATGCACAGATGACTATTTTAATCTAATACTCCTTCTCTTGCATTGAATGTGTATGTGTATGTGTATGTATATATATATATATATATATATATATATATATACGGCCAGCAAGGCTCGTAGAATAATGAAAGTGCATACGTCCTTGATTTTTGAATGTTTTTAAATGTTGTGGTTCATGCAATTTCCTGATGAAAACAATTTTTTCTAATGATGTAATATCTCCATTAAGCAATTAAAAATTCATTGGAAACAGGTGTATTAAATTGACATATTATCTATGTGTTGTTATTTATTCATTTATATATATATATATATATATATATATATATATATATATATATATATATATATATATATATATATATATATATATATATATATATATATATATATATATAAAATGATATGTAATTTTAAGATCCAAGGATCTACGTGTAGGAAGTTAATAAGCTTCGAGCAGTCCGTAGAAGGTATATGAAGCAACTTCCAGGAACAATAATAGTTTATTGACGTAGAAGGTTGTAGGTTTTCCCATATCTAAGTTTGATAAGTTGCAAAAAGTTTTTCTATTGTTCACGGTTAGCAGCTATGGTTGCTATGAATGGAAACAAAAATCCAAATTGAGCAGATGGAGCAGCTGTTTCCTAGTCAGTAGATCCTCGGAAGTAGTGTGTGTGTGTGTGTGTGTGTGTTGTGTGTGTGTGTGTGTGTGTGTGTGTGTGTGTGTGTGTGTGTGTGTGTGTGTGTGTGTGTGTGTGTGTGTGTGTGTGCGCGTGTGTGTAAGAGCATCATGTAGTAATTAAGATATATGTGTTCGTAGAAAAATCGTAAATTACTTGATGAGCGTTTAAGGGTACAACCTTCCCGTTCAGAACAGATTTGAACATCTTAATGAAACGTCTTTGTTTTATCTTTCTTCCAACCTCGCTTGTATCATGTAGTTTGTGGAAAAGAAAAATTAGCATGCAACAAGCAAAAGAGATGCCTACAGAACAACTTAGGGCAACGCGAGAAAGACGAACCCATCAACGGAACACAATACCATTTCTAGTAACACACAATCCGCATCACCAAAACATTTTTAACATCATCAAAACAAATTTGCCAATCATGATACAAAGTGAAGATTAAAAAACATAAAAGCTAATGAAACACTTATCTTAAGCAAAAGGCAAGCACATAACCTAAAGAAAGTATTAACAAAGGCAGAATTCAACACGAACAAACAGGATAAAACATTCACAGTATCCAAGTGTAATAACAGATGTGGAACGTGTCAACACATGCATACTGGTAGATCCATTAGAACAAAAAATGGATAGATTTTCACAGATGCAGACATGAACTGCAAAAGCACAAATTTGATCTACTGCATAAAATACCCAAATTGCGAGGAACAAATCCTATTGTTCGCCAAAGTCCATTGAGCGAACATATAGAAACATGTGGTCAGAAAATGTCTCTATTTTTTCCTTTCCACAAACTGCATGACATAAGTGAGGTTGGAAGAAAGATTAAAGAATAACGTTTCATTAAAATGTTCGAATCTGTTCTCAACGGAAATAACAACAATAATATAACAACCAGTTAATGATGTGGATTTAAGAATATCTTTAACATATGAATATAAACAAATTACAGAAGACTCTCACCGATTGAAATAAAAACGATCGAAACCAATTAAGTTTGCTCACTCATAAACACTATTACATGTAAACCGAAACTATTTGGTTAAAATAAAGGTGTGATCGCTAGCCACTACACATTCTTTATTTTCTCTCCGTTTCTGTCTGTGTTCCTTTCTGCGGAAGAGCGTAGGCTCGAAACGTTAAAGACTTTTTCACTTCCCGAGCTTTAATTTAATACATCTGTTTGTTGTCTACACTACCTGTCTTTGTCTTTTGTTTTTTTTTTTGGTTTTTTTGTGAATTCTCCCTCTCTCTCTCTCTCTCTCTCTCTCTCTATATATATATATATATATATATATATATATATATATATATATATATATATATATATATGTGTGTGTGTGTGTGTGTGTGTGTGTGTGTGTGTGTGTGTGTGTGTGTGTGTGTGTGTATACTATCACACACTCACACAAGCCTTCATGTGTGAGCGCGCGAGCGCATACATGCAGGCACACACACACGCACGAACGCACACACATACATATACGTACAGGCGTACGCGCGGATTTCCATCCGGGTACAGTAATTGTAGTCATAAATAAGTCACGTACACTATTGTGCTCATTTTAAGTTTATTAGTTATTTGTAATCCCAGTATTTATAATTAGGTGGGAAAAAAAACTTGTCTCGCTCTAGTTACTACGGCCGTTGCCATCATGTTTTAGTTTTGTTTATTTTATCCTATGTCTTGTTTTAATAGGTATGTCTAACGTGCTATTTCTTGTCATATATGAGCTGAGGGGCAACGATAATATCTATCTATCTATCTATCTATCTATCTATCTATCTATCTATCTATCTATCTATTTACGAGAGAGTGCTGATAAGTTCCTGACTTTAAGGGTATCGTAAAAGGCCTGGTTGGAGGCCTAACATTCCGGGTTCTTTTACAGGGCTTAGAAAAATTGAAGGACCGTTGCAATAAGTGTGTGAATCTGAGAATGGAATATGTTCAATAAAATCAAAATTAAGTAATCCTCCTGTATTTTCTTTTACCCAAAGCCAGGAACTATTCAGCATCCCCTCGTGTCCATCCGTCCATCCATCCATCCATCCATCCATTCATATGCATGTGTGTGTGCCCTGGGTATATCTCTAAACTGCACCCAGTAATGGGGTCTGCTTCAGCAGTTCCGGGGTTTTGATGGGGAATACAACCACCTCTTAGACATTATTATTCCTAGGTATATTTTGATCTGGATCAGTAACACCTGCTAGGGTTCCAGTTCTGGGTTAATTAGCATGTTATGGAATTGCTTCAGGAAGAAGGTCACTTGCAAACATCCCAACGGATTCAGAATAGATGAGACCCTTCAGCTCTTTAGCTATTCATCTAAGAGCAGGTAACTCCATACAAATCCGGCACCCTTATAACTACTGGACTCGTGACACTTGTTGAACCTGACCAGTACAAGTTTGAGAGACAACTGAGTAGGACTGACTATGCACAAATGAAGCTCGTTATGATAATATCCATCGTGCAGGTTGTTAGGCCAACCAGGGCACCTACGCAAATACGTTCATGCTTCGACGATAAGTTCAGTGGCCTTGCGGTAAAGTCGAAGGAGAAAGGCAGAGAATGCTACTGAAAGTCTTCAGCAACTTTAATCCAGCTTACACGTGGCCATTGGGTGACGGACGTTTTCCAGAGACCTAGAACAGATATGGACTTTCGTAATCCCTTAAGATGACAGAGCGAAATTCTTTGCGTTAAGCGCTGCTCTCCCCAATCAGGGGACAAGGTACTGAAAAGAAACCTTAAACAAGGCTGGCTCCACCTGAACTTGCCGGGTCACAATCGTACACATATTATATTTTTGTTCTTCAGCCACCCGAATATCTGAGTGAGGGAATATTTTAACAAGGTTAGTGTTGTTAGTATATAGTAAGAGTATAGTGGTGCTAAAGTTAAGAAGTAGCTAATTTTTTGTCTCATTTGCTTATTCTACCACAGCAAAATAGGTTGGTGATATCTCCAGCAATTCCAACTCCAATTGCCTATTAAAAATTATGCACGTGCGTTTGTGGGTTTACACATACACAAATGCTTATATATATATATATATATATATATATATATATATATATATATATACACACATACTTAGATATATACATACGTAGATATATACAAATATTCATTCATTCATTCATACCTACCTACCAACCTACCTACCTACTAACATACATGCATATAAATATAAAAACGGATGACTGGATGGTTGGATGTATATATATGTGTGTGCGTGTGTGTGTGTGTGTGTGTGTGTGTGTGTGTGTATGTATGTATATATATATATATATATATATATATATATATATATATATATATATATATATATATGCATGAATGTATATATGTATCTGGGTTGTGTGTATGTATATTTTCATATATTTTCATGTATGAACGAATATGTGTATGTATGTATGACTGTATACGTGTGGGGAGTTTATGAAAGTAGTGTGTGTATGTATATCTATATCTATCTATCTATCTGTCTGTCTGTCTGTATGTATATATGTATGTATGTATGTATGTATGTATGTATGTATGTATGCTCATTCACCGGATGTTTTTCTAAGACACTCTCATTTAGTAGAATGGTGAGACATTTAACAAGTCAGCAAAGTTCAATCTTAGGTGATAACAACAGGAAGTAGCTTGAGTATATTTTGCTGTTACAGTATTCAGTCACTAGAATCTGATTATTAGTCACATACTGTGGCATCACGATGTCGCCCTTTTATACAAATTGTTGCAAATTTTTCTCCCTTGATATTGCATGATATTTTATTTTAGCAATTTTCTAATAGATTCACTCATCCAGCCAATCTATTAACTTTGAGACAGCTGTATTCAAACGAACGAAGAAACAACAAAATATTTTGCTAATCTTATAATACTCCAGATATTGCTGTATAAGCACTTTACTTTAATTTATCATGAAGCTGTATTGTGTTAGGTGTAGTCGTAGCGTTCCCGAATGATTAAGCAGTTCACGTTGGATGTAGGCGCAACATTGTTCAAGTGTTAAGAATACATCTTTTATCTTATACTTGTTTCAGTAATTTGACTGCAGCCATGCTAGGGCACTGCCTTGAAGGGTTTTAGTTGAACAAATCGTCCCCAGGATTTATGTTTTTCAAGTCAAGTACTTATTCTGTCGGGCTCTTTTGCCGAGCCACTAAGTTACGGGGATGTAAGCACACCAACAGCGGTTTTCAAGGGGGGGGATAAACACAAAGATACACACACAGAGGTATATATATATATATACACACACTCACATACATAGATACATAAAACACACACACACACACACACACACACACACACACACATGCACACACACACGTCTAGATAGAATAGAGACAGCTGATGAAGGGATATTCCAAGGAGCTTTCCGTTTTCCTATGTGTTCGTTCCGTTGTCTGTAGTTTATTGTTCTAACGTCCTGTACCCTGATATGCATGTATATACACATGTAGATGTAAGTATGTACATATATGTGTGTATACATGTATATATATTCTTTGTATTATATATATATATATATATATATATATATATATATATATATATATATATATATATACGACTGGCTTCTTTCACTTTTTGAAAAATCCAGTCACAAGGTTTTGGTCGGTCCGAAACTATGGTAGGAAACATTTGCCCAAGGTGCCACACAGTGGGATTGAACCCGGAACCAAGCAAGCTTCTTATCACACTGTCACACCTGCTCCCATGCTATAAGTTGACATGATATAAGTTGACGCAGTATTGCAGAATGTTTCAGAAGTACGTGTTAGATGTAATTGTAATATTGCAGCATGCTTAAGAAATACATGTTAGATATAAGTACACTGTTGTAAAATGTTTAGGAAGTACATGATAGGTTTAGGTGCAGTTTTGCAGAATGCTTAAGAAGTATATGTTAGATGTAGGTCTTGTATTGCAGAATGGTTAAGAAGAACATGTAAGATATAAGTGTAGTATTGTAAAATGCTTGAATTAAAAGTAAATGATAGATCTAGATGTAGATAGCTTTAGGTGCAGTTTTGCAGAATGCATAAGAAGAACATGGTAGATCTAGGTGCAGTATTGCAGAACTAGATCTAGGGGTAATATTGTAGAACGGTTAAAAAGTTCGCATCGATATCACTGCATCCTGGGTCCGATCGAACTGCATAGTATCTTTGGCAAGCTAGTTTCCTACAGTTTCTGATTGACCATATATCTTGTGAAGAAAATTGGGTAGATATGTAATGTTTTCGAGACCCGTCAGATAGATTGTGCCTGTGATTCAAAAGCCTAGCCTTGTCCATACTGTATTATACTGAGTCTATGGAATACTCAGCCACTTACATGCTATGGAATACTCAGCCACTTACATGCTATGGAATACTCAGCCACTTGCACGCTAATTCCTTGAGCCTGGTAGTTCAATTGGCCCCAAAAATTAAAACTTCGAGGTCGGAAATTCAAACTTGTTTTATATTATCAAACTGTATTTTCCATTATCATTAGACATTATTGGTATTTCGTCTGCCGCTACGTTCTGAGTTCAAATTCCACCGAGGTCGACTTTGCCTTTCATTCTTTCGGAGTCGATAAATTAAGTTCCAGTTGAGTACTGGGGTCGATGTAATTGCTTATCCTCCTCCCCCAAATTTCAAAAACTACTGGCCACGTACCAAAATTTGGAACCATTATTAGACATTATAAGTACTAAATACAAGTAGAAAAGACCAGCAGACTGAATGACGGAACTCAGACTACTGCTTGCTGGTTGACTATAATACCAATTTTACTACGTAGCATCTGCCATTTGAAATCCTCAAATAAGCTAACACAGTAGGAACAATTTAGAAATCTTAATTTGAAAAAATTGCATGGACGGCATCACCATTGTGGTGGCGATATAAAATGTCGATAGGTAACTGAAAGAAAAATGATAATGTTAAATTTTTGTAATGCAAATATGTGAATGAAAATATAGTTTAGTTGGTAGCCAAAAGCTTACTGAATCTTTTGATACCCCTTACGTGAAAATCGGCAACTCGGTTTTGGAATGCATAAGGAACATACACGCACACAGGCACACACACACACACACACACACATACAAACTCTCTTTTATAGTTATAGATATATACATACATATATATTTATATATATATATACATATATATATATATATATATATATGTGTGTGTGTGTGTGTGTGTGTGTATGTGTGTGTGTGTGTGTGTGTGTGTGTGTGTGTGTGTGTGCATGTGTGTGTGTGTGTGTGTGTGTATATGTATATATATATATATATATATATATATATATATATATATATATATATATATATATATATATATATATATATATACAGGGAAAGAAAGAAAGAAAGAAAGAAAGAAAGAAAGAAAGATTGCATATATAGTATGACGTCAAGAGAGTGAAATTCCACTTATTTTGCTTATTTGATAGATAAACTAGATATAAATTATCATATTAAAGACATCATTATCGTGCTAAACATTGTTTTGCTTTAGATATGAATGAGATAAAATAACTACATGTGGAATTCTTACACTGTCCTTAACGCTACTGATTATTTTTGATGTTTGTGATTCTTTACTAATTAACTTCACCACTAAGCTAATTTGAAAGCAAATTTCTTACTGTGACATTTCAACCAATTGTGCCGAGGAGTGGCACAGTACTATAGTAAATACTTTTTGATATTTAGGCTCACGCATTTAATTTCTGTGCTAAAATTGTACCTGGATTAACTTTACTTTTGTTTATTCAGGGTCGGTAAAATATTACATCTATCCATCCATCTCCATTCGCTATCTTTGGAGTGACTTGCAGTAAAAATCGTCATGTGTCTCTACCATAGGGTCCTATCAAAACAAACCACCTTTACAATTTCCGGATAGATTCCCAAGCGTGACCGACTGAGATATGGATATTATCGTACCATAACGCTTTTGGTCTACCTCTAAGTCACCCTGCCGGTTGGCTCGCTTTGAAGAATCCATCTTGCGATCATTTCTTGCTGCATTCTAATCACATGTCCGTTGTACTGGAGCTGTGATTTCTCAATACAGAGAAGCAGCGGCTTGACCTTAAGAGACTCCCTGATCACCGAGCTACTTACCAAGTCGAGTAACGTTACTCCAGAGTAAAATAACCTGAACACGACTGTTCTCTAAGAACAGATAATACTGCTATTTTAACCCCAGGCGGACGCCTCCTTCAGCTGGTTATTCAGTGCGTTCTGCACTCGATATATATTGCAAGCGGAGAGAGAACTCCCTACAATTATTCCAGCTTCTAGACCCCCCCACCCCCACCCCAGATATATATCGAGTACGGAGCGCACTGAATAACCAGCTGAAGGAGGCCTAGCAGTATTGTTGATAAACGTTACTTCTCAGTATAAATACTGCTTTCGTCCCTTATATAAATTTTCTTAACCAGCTAATTTCCTTGGTGCAAGATCAGTGACTGTGTACCACTTATTCTGTATATACTGCAAGCTGGGCTGAACTACTGCCATGAATAGCAGATGAGTATCCATCACCGGGGATGACAATAATAAGGTCGAAACCGCACGGTTGGTGATCTCGAAACTGGAATAATAGTAGAGAGTTCTCTCCCCACTCTCAATATATACTGAGTGCGGAGTGCACTGAATAACCAGCTGGAGGAGGCATCTTCCCGGGATTAAATTGCAGTATCGTCTGTTCTTAAATAACATCCGTGTTTAGGTGTCAATGAAGATTACTTCTCAGTATAAATACTACTTTCACCTCTTACAGAAATTTTCTTAATGAGATAGGTTGCTTGTCAAAAAAGTTAACCTTAATAACGTATGAAATTGAATAAGTTGATTAATTCTCACTTCACGCTCACAATGTCGAGTTATTTCCCGTAGTAAGTAGTCGCTATAGTTAAGTGAAGAGAAAAAGATTGACATCTGAAGGATGAAATGATAAGTTAATCCCAATGGTATTTGAACACTGTTCTATTTATTATTGAAATTACGTTTGCAAATTAAAGACAGGTGAAAGAAAAAGAAAAACAGAACTAGCACTGAAGAAGATGTTAAACGATTTGAGTTAGATAAGTAAAATTCAGTCAAATAATTAATTGTATAGAAGAGACATCACTTGGAAATAAACCTGGTTTCAAATTTTGGTGCAAGACCAGCAATTTCGGAAGGAAGGGCTAAGTCGACTCCGGCGTAATTTGAATTCGAACTATAATGACGGACGAAATGCCGCCAGGCATTTTGCCCGGCGTGCTACCGATTCTGCCAGCTCGCCGCCCCACTTGGAAATGGTATTGACATAGCATATGTAGTGGTACCCATCACTTTTCAATGCATACCTCATGCGCAATGATACACTCTTCAAATATGAAGGTTTTCCACTGCTTCGTAAATGTTTGCCGCTTCAGTCTTCATACCAACTTTCATATCAACTTATTGAAGGCTGAGACCCTCGCATTACAACATTCAGTGGCGAGAGCCTAACTCTTTTCCCAGCCTATTTGGGAAGACTGGCGGTAAAGGCAACAATGCCAGCTAGATCTTTGGCATGTGTAGTGGAGGGGTGCAATCTCTCCTGGACGTGAAGAGATCGAGGCGAAAGACCTGGTTGGCAATCACACTGGAGGTTCATTTTCATGTAAAACCCGAGTAGCTGGAAAGGACCCCAAACCTTATCTCCCGGCCGGATGAGACAGAACTACGAGTAACTGCGAAGGGTAGACAACCGAGATGCTACGTTTGTAAAACAATTGATCCATTGAGAGCGTTCTGAATACAGTCAAAGCAAAAATGATTACAAAAGGGCTCCACTGCTGCCGATATCAGTGGCGCAACGAAAAAAAAAAGAAACAGGAAAAGAAAAAGCAACAATATCAAAAATAAGAGCAGCAACAGAAGCAGCCACAAAAACAGCAACAACTAGTTATAAAACAAACTCCATTAAGTTTACTGTTGTAAATGGGAATAGTGGAGAATTGATGAAGTACATATGACAACATACAAAGAAAATATAAAAATCAACGTAAATGACCGCTTGCGTTTTCCTTTCTCAGACCAGCATCACTGTACTCAGAGTAAGATATTTAAATACTCGTGGTCTAGTATTGTCTCAGGTGCAAGAGCAATTGCACAACAATCTCAGGTCCTCATATATAGATATGGTAACTTCGGCAAGACCACCTTAGTTGCACTTTCTAGATTATGTGAGTTTCGCCGAGAAACGGTAAGTGTGTAAAAACCTCAACAGTATACTTAAACAGTTCTAACTGCCTGGCAGGCTTTCACGAATGATTTAGTATGGACATGGAATGATTACACCGAATTGTCCACATTGAATCTATTAAATCAGTGGACGAGAATAGTGTTGAGTGCTCATAATTTAAACCAGTTTTACACTGACCACAAAATTTCGATTTGCACCGTCAAACTTGATAAAACGTGTTGCGACGTAATTTGCAAATCCATTTTCAAGGTCCATTAGAGTAGAATTAAGGTTTAATATAAAAGTAGTAAAAGAGAAAATATATATTAGGGTGCTGGTGAGTAAATTAAAAGAGGCGAATACGAAAGACATGATTATTTCCACGTGCTATCAAAGATACGATAAGGCAAACTCTTTAATGTACCCAGGGTGCAGGTGGCAGAGAATTCACTCGTCACCGCTCAGTGACAATCGTGTGTATGAACGTGTGTGTGTGTGTGGTAGTTTACTCATCTTTTCCAGTGACAATTTACTTATCTTATGCAAAGACGGTAGTGGGCTACTGTCTTTAACCGCAATGGTTTACTACGGTTATAAGCGGGTGTGGGTGCGGAATGGTGCGAAAATCAGATAATGTAGATAGATAGATAGATAGATAGATAGAATCAGACACACACAAGGTTTAGGGCATTTTCTAAAAATATCTGAGTTATTCCCCTTGGTCTAAAGGTAGATAAACCTTAGACAGTATTGTTTCAAGGGAAATAACTCTATCCCTTACTCAGTTGACCTCCGTTGACAGTATTGTTTCAAGAGAAATAACTCTATCCCTTACTCAGTTGACCCCCCCCCCCAAAAAAAAGAATACTTTATTTAATGTGAGTAAATTAATAAATAAATAAATACGTTTATGAATGTTTTGCAAGATTCCTGATGTGAAATCATGTATTGAAGCAGATATTGTTTTATTTAAGATAGTCATTTTGTTTTGCCAAAATAAACATACGAACTATATATTCGTTCTTCATTCGTTTATTTTTGTTCTAATTTTATTTTATGTCCATTATCTAGAAATCTTTTGGCCCCACTAGATCAGTAAGAGTGAGACCTCAACCTCAAAAGCAAAGAAGACTCCTAGAGATAGATGCAACGGGTGGATCAGTGCTATACTTATCCCCCCCCCCCCTCCAAAAAAAAAAAGAACAGGGGGAGATACGGGGCATGCAAGAGTCGCTGGAGAGGTCACAGGTGTGTAACGAAAGATTTCCAGACAATGGACATAAGATAAAATAAGAATAATAATAAACGAGTGAAGAACGAATATACAGTCCGTGTGTTTATTTGGCCGTGTTTATTTGACCGTCCCGAAATATAATAATTAATAAATAGATACATAAATTTGAAATAACAGAGTGAAAAGAAATAAATGTTCGACTAATTTTCCTCAATTGCGTTACAATCTTTATTTTCCGATACGATGTATACTAGTAATATACTCGGAGCAATACAAGCGATTGCACTGTTAGGATGCCAACCCAATGTTCATTGAATCACACCTAACTGTCATGAAAGGAACGGCCACACAACATGCTATAGTTCTAATTACACGATTGTATCAAAACTCGAATAGCTGCGAGTCAGAAATAAATAATTGCCCCTACTCTATGCTACGAGTCATCATTTCGGTATGTACTAAAACATATGCAGTTGACTTTATATCTTCCCTTCAAGCTTGTATCATGTGTTCGTGTAAAAATAATAAATGCAGCGCTGCTTTTAGGCCCCCAGACCAGTCACGAGTAAATTGTGGCCTGTTTGATGAAAATGTTTGATGGAAATGTTTGACGAAAATGTTTGATGAAAACATCTTCATCCATCAATCATTTTCATCAAACATCATCATACTTTCAGCAAACATCATTGCATCTTCATCAAACATCAAGCCCTAACACTAAAATTTACCCTAATCCGAAAACTCACTCTAACTCTAACCGGTCCAGACCGGTCTGAACCGGCCACGAAGCATCGTTCTCGGGTCGGATCCGTGCGTTTTAGATCCGACTTAAGTGTAGCAGGCGGCCGGAGCCCTGAAAGATGGTGATCAACACCCTGTCGGGAGGATGCCAGAGGAAACTCTGGTGGAAGTTCGAAGGGCTTCTGACGTGCAAATCGATCGTCGGAACCAGGTGTAGGGGCGAAAGACAATTGAGTCGTCTTGTAGCTAGTCCCCACGAAGTTTCCCTCAGGGTAGCTGGCACCAACGGGAGGACGAAACACAATTACGTGCATGGAAGCCGCGGAACAGACCTTGAGTGAAGCCGACCGCAGGTGCTGATCTCGATGGGAGTAACAAATATTCGAATGAGACCTTCGAAAACCAAAGCGGAGAGCGGTTCCGTTCCAACGGCGGTCGAGCACGGGTCAGTCGGTCCTAAGAAGCGGGCAAAAGCTTCTACGAAAGGCGCCGGATCCGTCGTCGTAGCGAACGATTACATACGCGGCCGACCTCGCGCGACCGTCGTCGAAGGCAACGACCGGATAAAGCAGTAGCAACGCGAGCGAAACCGGAGACGTTGCCGGGAGCCGCTGGAAGAGTTCTCTCTTCTTCGTAAAGGACCGCGCCCGTGAAATCGGCTCGTCCAGAGATATGGATGTGATATCTGTAGAGCGCCGCGTCTCGAGCGGCTTCCGGTGTGCTCTCTGTGGCCCTGGAAAAGTCGGGTCCGAAGCAATTCGCAGCTCTCGAGTCGGTACGTACCCATCATCCACAACAGGTCTCTAAGGCGTACAGCCTCTCGTGGATAGTCTCAATGTAGGTAAGGGAGGTCGGCAAAATTGATCCGTACCTTCGGAAGAAGAACTGGCTCCGAGAACCGGGTCGGTCGGGCCGTCTGTATCGCTCTGATCCTGCGCGATCGGGGCGCCATTCGCTGGTATCGCTCTGCCAGGCGCCGTTCGCTCGGCATCACTCCATCGAGCACCGGAACACGTCTTCCCGCAAAGCAGCAGACCGGTACTGGGCTGTAACATTGGCGCCGGCCTCGGCCTCCCGTCGGCCTCGGCATCGCGATTAACGAGGTCGGCTGCTCTCGAGCACGCCCTTCTTTCGCGTTGGCGTGCCGCGCCGCGCCTATGTACGCGTTCAGACCCGTCATCTGGTAGGGTGCGGTTTCATACGTGTGCCCGGGGCGTAGTGGGCACGAGCAACACGGCTATAGGAACATGAGAAGTAATTGTTCTATATGACACTCTTCAATGAATGGCTACTTTCACTTTCGAGTGTGAAGAAACGTAAATGCACATATCAATACATACATACATACAAAATGTCATCACGGTATTATTTACTGATGAGACATGATGTAGCTAGGACACTGTATAATGAGATCCATGGAAAGGATAACCCAGAAGACAAAGAAATAAGAATTTACAGTATGGTGGAAGCCATAGCCACTCATAATAAAAAGGAGTACTGGTAGAATGTCCTGTGAAAACTTCAATAAAATGTAAGCACAATAGACCTGATATAATAATTTAGGATGAGGAAGAGAAACCGTGTACATTGTGAAAATCAGCTGTCCATCGGATGTTAACATAAAGCTGAAGATCAGTGAAAAAGATAATACCTACGCTGAACTATTAAGAAATCTACAGTTACACTATCCCGATTACCAGGTCAGGTTTATACCTGTAATTATTGGGGCACTGGGATATGAAATACACTGCCTAAGTGCCATTCTTAATAAATTAGGCTTCAGAAAACCAGAAGGGAGAAAGCTGATTCGAAAACTACAGATCCAAGCTATCACTGGAACTGTAAAAATCTGTAAAACTTTCCAGAAGTTTATAATTTAAGACCGCAGCCACTTGGCTGAAACACATAAATAAATAAATATATGAGCATGTCTAGATATGTAACTCTATGCTTGAGAAGACATACATAAAACAAAACATACAAATCTGCACGTATACATACATACATACATACACACAAACATACATACATACATACATACATACATGCATACATACGTACATACATACATACATGCATACATACGTACGTAGGTACGTACGTACAAAATACCCTTGGTGATGTTGAAACTCCAATGAAGGCTAGAAACCGGCTCTTGGATCTAAGCTAGAAACCGGCTCTTTCTCTATTGGCAAGAAATTTTGAAATAAAGCTGAATAATCACACACACACACACACACACACACACAAATAGGTCGATGGAAATTTTGTGGAAGGACGTCGGCTGATCTTTACAAGTAATTCAAAGTTTTGCACACACGTATGTGTGTGTGTTTGTGCATACATACATAATCATCATCATCATCATCATTAGTTTCCCCCCACCCCGAAATTGCTAGCCTTGTGCCAAAATTTGAAGTCAATATCATTATCATTATTATTATTATTGTTGTTGTTGTTGTTGTTGTTGTTAAATGCCGCGGATGTCGACTTTGCCTTTCATCAATCGAGGTCGCTGAAATAAGTACCAGTTAAGTACTGGGTTCGATATAATCGACTTACTCTCTCCCCCGAACTTGCTGGCCTTGTGCCAAAATTTGAAACTATTATATATATATATATATATTTTTTTTTTTTTCAATGAAACTTCTCAACCTATTTTGCTGGGTATGATGAGAAGTGTCAGCTGTCTAAACTGAAGGTCAAATTGAATCATTGCATCTCACAGGATTTTGCAATCTTCTTTCTCAGTAATTCCCTCTGGTCATACCACGTCTTTGATCTTTCTAGACCATAATCTCCACAAATCTCCAATGGATCGTTCTTGCCACATTGTTATGCTGTCTTTTGTATTCGTGTTGTGCCAATTTCGGGCATTCGGCATTTCGTCTGTCGCTAAGCTTTGAGTTCAAATCCCGCTGAGGTCGATTTTGCCTTTCATCCTTTCCGGGTCGATAAATTAAGTACCAGTGAAACAATTGGGTCGATGTTATCGACTACCCCAAAATTTCAGGCATTGTGTCTATAGTAGATAGGATTGTTGCTGCTGCTACTGTTGTTGTCGTCGTTTCTCTGAATATACAAAGGTAGCAATTATAACAGTTCTTAAGTCAAATAAGCAGTAACCAGCCACATCAGGATTTAAGCCAGTAAGATATAAATTAAATTGTCCAATGTTCATTGATCAACTTCTTGTTTATCATAAAGCTCTGCAGCATTCACTCACAAATGCCAGTTGTATTATCAAACCAAAATAGAAAAGCAAAATAATAACGTTCCATTTCTCGTCTAGACACATCGCTTCAATTACACAAGCCAGAATCAGGTTGGATGTCCCTCGCGGTGATGATGCATCTTCGAGGCTACTACATTCATTAAAAACAATATTTTTGGAGATACTCCAACAATTAATTGTCTTTCTAATTTAGGCACAAAGCCAGCAATTTTGAAGGTGGTTAGTCAGATACAACGACCCCAGTACTAGACTGATATTTTATCTTATCGATCCCAGAGAGAGAGAGAGAGAGAGAGAGAGATGAAAGGTAATGTCCTCAGCTGGCTTTGAACTCAGAACGTAAAGATCGATAACTAAATACCGTTTAGTGTTTTACCCGACGCTCTTGCGATTCTGCAAATCCATAGATTTCGTCTCACTGTCTATTAACTACAAAATGTTTGCTTCTCAACTGACTGGATTCAAGTTCGACCCCACAGCGAAGTACTCTTAAGCAAGTGTTTTCTACCTTACTCTATGATCGAGCGATTTTGGAAGCGGAAACTAAGGGAAAGAATGTTGAGTATATATCTTCTTCTATTCTGTCGTTTATTTTATCCATTAGAACTATGGCCATTCTGGAACACTGCATTTAGAACTGTTTACTCTGTCTTCTGTCTACCTTCATTTGTGTTTAGGTTTCCATCTCTTTCGTTACTTTTTGTCTTTTTTTAATATGCATGGCACCATCATTTACATTTTGTAAACATACTGGGAGGCACTTGTATAATTGCAGACCTTTAAATAACCCGACACACACACACACGCGCGCCTATACGCATGTATGTGTGTGTGTGTGTGTGTGTGTGTGTGTGTGTGTGTGTGTGTGTGTGTGTGTGTGTGTGTGTGTGTGTGTATCGCAAATGCAAAATATAACTTAGTCCTAGAGCGCACAATGTTCCTGAAGGTCAGCAATGGTCTTCCTCGGTCATGAGTGTACGGCTATCATATATATATATATATATATATATAATATTGGTCTGATACATTCCTCACTTTAAGGGTGTCGCGAAAGGCCTGGTTGGAGGCCCGACCTTCTGAGTTCCTTCACATGGCTTAGAAAAACTAAAGGACCGTTGCGATATGTGCGTGAATCTGAGACCGGGTGATGCGTTGGGTCCTTGAGCAAGACACTTCATCTCACGTTGATATGCGGCCACTTCGACACCTGACGCGTGGCACACCGTACAGCTGTTCAAGCAACATTGATTTGATGGAAGGAGTGAGACAGATAATTTACAGCACAAACATTTGATCATTATGAACCAGTCAGTTGTGCAGGTCGTTTTGGAAAAAGCTGAACGCTCATAAGTCGTCTTCGGCGAGAGAGTCCATCGCACATATATATATATATATATATATATATATATATATATATATAGACAGAGAGAGAGAGAGGGGGGAGAGAGAGAGATAGATAGAAAGATAGATAGATAGAAAGATAGATAGATGTGCTCACACGTACCTGTAAGTATATATATATATAGATAGATAGATATATGGATATAGATATATGTATGTATATATATATATATATATATATATATATATATATATATATATATATATATATATATATATATATATATATATATATATACATATATATATATATATAGTTTTAATTAGTAGTAGGTGATGGATTTCTTATTAGACTTTTATTAGGTACAACATATGTTTCGACCCATCAGCCTGGGTGACTACTCAACATTTAAACACATTAATCGACTTATACTAATTTGTCCAAATTATTCATTATTATTATTATTATTATTATTATTATTATTATTATTATTATTATTATATTTACAAATATGTGTGAGCACACAAGTGCAGAACACGGCAGCAAAAAGTAGCCCACATATACCAAAAGTCGAGTAAAATACTGTTGTATACTGCAACTGTAAGACTTCAGAAAACTTATAGTCTGAATTTCACGTAACCGATCTGCATATAGAAGTAATCACCTTAAGAAATTTAGGGGAATAAAAAATGAATTTTCAATAATTTAATTTTAACTATTAATATATTATCAACCTTCCTTTAATTGCTTCAAGATCCGCGTGATGCCTAGGTAAAAATAGATATATACATATATATAACTTGAGATATTACTGGCCACATTTCGCATAAATTTCCTAACAATCCCTACCATCTTGCAATTTTTATTTTTAAATACATAATCACGTTAAATTTTGTCTAGTGTAAAGTTTGTGTCAAGGGACAAACTCGGCCAAAAAGATCGTTTGTAATCCTTTAGGTCCTCCCATTATTATATCTTTTTATAGTCTGATAGTGAGATTCATCCTCCATGATGAGGCCGTTGATTATTGATTTATTTTATCAATTCTTTTTTATTATATATATAATTTGTTCTGTTTGAATGACAGGGGAAACCCGTCTTCTGAATTGTTTCGATTAACATTAACAACACAGCCAAGTCTCGTCTCTTACTGTTCCAAATTGCTCCCCAAATCATTTCAGATACACCGCCATATTTAACTGCTGGTTGTAATGACGTTCTTGGCCAGATAACCTCATGGTTTACACGCGTCATAGAAATTCAGTAAATCAGGATTTGTCAAAAAAACTTATGCCAAAAAGTTATATGATTGTTACTCACCCTATCGAACCACTCGTTTATCATCTAATTAACAATCATAGTTAAAAGGGGCCATAACTAAACCCCCTGATTCTACCTATATTGGATGTATTTATGTATGTATGTATGTATGTGTGTGTGTGTGAGTGTGTGTGTATGTATGTATGTATGTATGTATGTATGTACGTCAAACTTGTGCAAGTCATGTTGCTGCCTCCGTCGTCGTCAAATTTGTTGGGCGAACTATCATATTCTTTTATTCTTTTATTTATTTCAGTCTTTTGACTGTGACCTTTAGTCAAACAAATCTATCCCAGGACTTATTCTTTGTAAGCCTAGTACTTATTTTATAGGTCTCTTTTGCCGAAGAGTTACGGGGACGTAAAAACACACCAACATCGGTTGTCAAGCGATGTTGGTGTGTAAATGTAAGTGGCGTGAGAATATTAGCGGTTTCCTGTCGTTGTAGGTGACCAAACGGAAATGCTTGAATTAACGTTGTACAGGAGTTGGACAAAATAATGGAAACACCTAACATCATAGTATCATAATTTCGAAATAATTATAAAACCGTCAAAAGCTTGTTTGTTTTTATGTTTTTTGATTTATTATTAGTGTTGCTTAATATGTTTTGCTAAAATTGATGTTTCTTTTCAGATATCTTCAGAAAAAGGTAATTAAATTTCATTAAAATGACAGATCTATCGGACTTTCAAAGACGTCAAATTGTTGGTGCTCGTATGGCAGGCGCTAGCGTAAAGAAAACAGCTGAATTGTTTCGTGTATCAAGAAGTACTGTCTCGAAAGTAATTACAGCCTTTGAGAAAGAGGAAAAAAGCTCCTCGTTGAAACAAAATTCCGGAAGAAAACCAAAACTTTCAGATAGAGACCATCGGACTCTTACGTGAATTGTTAGAAAGGATCACAAAAGTACAGCTTCCAAAATTACTGCAGAGCTTAATGACCACCTCGAGAACCCAGTTTCCACAAAAACTGTTCGCTGGGAGCTGCACAAATCCGGATTTCACGAGAAGGCTGCAATCAGAAAACCACTACTTTCAAAAGCAAACTTTGCAAAGCGTTTAGAGTAAAACCTACAGAATTGGTCCCTAGAGCAGTGGAAGAAAGTTATATTCTCGCACGAGTAATCCTTTACCTTATTTCCGACCACCGGCCGAGTATACGTGTGGAGACAGCCAAAAGAAGCATTTAACCCAGACTGCCTTCTTCCAACTGTTAAACAAGGAGGATCTGTAATGATTGGTGGGGCGGGGTATATCTTGGAAATCCGCCAGCCCAGTGGTTTCTCTTCATGGCAAAATTAATACGGTTGCGGAACTGTTTTCGGAGGGAAACGCAGCTTTTCAGGATGATAATGCACCAATTCCCACAACTAAAATTGTTACTGAATGGCACAAAGAACATTCTAGTGAAGTTGAACATCTTATCTGGCCACCACAGTCCCCACTGGAGACTGTTTTAGCTGAAGAATGGGACAAAAATTCCTTTGGAAACAATTCAAACTTTGTACGAGTTCATACAGCGTAGAATTCAAGCTGTAATTACTGCCAAAGGCGGTCCTACCCCATATTAAAATAAATTTGTTTGAAATTTTAAGATGTTTCCATTATTTTCTCCAACCTCTGTTTGTAGACATTTTCCCGCCCATTCAGGTTTGTGTCGTTCATTGCCTATATCGCTTTGTTATTTCTTTTCACGGAGGTCTCGGCAACAAAAGCGTTCGTGAAAGATTATCGACAACTTGGCGTTGAATGCAGTGACTCAACTGAATATGTGTGATGTGTGTCAGTTGAATATACACAATATATATGCAAAACTTTTGTCATGGTCACCTGACTAGTTTTATATTTGTATTTGAAGTATCAATGAAATTCAACACTTACAACGATGTTTTTGTTTGTCTGTTTTTTTTTTTGTTTTGTTTTTTTTGTTTTGTTTTTTTTGAGCAGTGAAAGAAAAATGAAAGAAAACAAAGCACTGTAATGTTTGGAAAGAATCCTTTGATGTCGAAAATTTATCCCCAAAAAATCTGTTTTATTAAAAGCACATTGTTATGGCTTGGGGTGTGACGAGGCCTACAAATTGAAGCGCGCCAAGAACGGGAGTCTTCTGAAGGATTGCAGGGAGAAGGAATGCTAGTCATGGTTTTTCTCAGTCGAGGTTGGCTGCAGGGGGTTCCCTACCCATTGGAACGAGAGGAAAATAGGGAAGGATGGCTGTGCGCAGAATGGGAAAAACATCAGAAAGAGCCTCTTGTTGGTTATGGAGCAAGAGAGAGGAGGTCAACTGGAAGCCAGGAGAGGATGATGACCAGTGGTTTGGTCACCTCTGCTGATCTACCAATGTGAGGGTGTTACAGTTCAGTGTCGAAATATTTGATGATTGTCGGGTACAATCTGATGACATCAGTTCTTCCTGGTCAAAACTGCATTCACTTTGGTGAGTGGATGAGAAGCATCTTCTGGGTATTATCAATAACATTAATAAAAGAAATCATGTTTATCTATTATATTTTCCTCTGTTTACGTTAATAAAAATTTCGTTCTTTTTTGTCGTCTAAATCAAAAACACAAGAGCCAACGACTAAGAAACAACCTTACACAAGAACGTTCCAACTATATCGAATTGTTTTATGCTGTTAATGTATTGCATCAAAGATTTTCGTAATTTATCCCATATATAAATATAATATTGTTCTGTTTGTTATATTGATTGCTTCAACATCACTAAAACATTAATTTAATGGTCGCAATCTTTGTAATTTTAGCTTATATTAATAATTTATAGCCTAATCTACAACATTTATTTTTGAATGCTTTTCCCCGCTTGATTATTTACCCTGTTGTGCATCTTTTTTTTCTTTTGTGTGTGTGTGTGTGTGTGTGTGTGTGGCATGCATGCATCTATTTACTCACGTTTGTGTGTGCTTGCATGTCATTTCATGTGTGTCTCTATATGTTTTGACTTATGAATGGGTAAATATATGTGTATGAATGTGTATACAAATCAAAGCGTGCAGATACAGAGGTGATATAACATGCAAGTAGACATACCTACGTGAGCAGATTGATGCATGCATACGTACATACATACATACATACAGGCAGACAGACAGACAGACAGACTGATAGACAGACAGCTAGACAAATAGATACATAGATAACTAGATAGATTCACATGCACACACACACACACACATATGCATATATATATAACGTATTTCTCTTTGTCTAGCTATCCATCGGTCTACACATGCTCTCTCTTTCTCTCTTTCTCTCTCTCTCTCTCTCTCTCTCTCTCTCTCTCTTACACACACACACACACACACACACACACCCATACACACACACACACACACACACACACACACACATATACACACACACGTGTGTGGTATTGTTAAATTTATTTTAAGAACTAATTGAATGCTAGCTGGAGATAAAGAAGAGCAAACAAAAGTAAAGAAGAGAAAGCAAAATCGGTATTAAAATCCCTATATCAAGAAAAAATGGATGATTATGATGACTTGATATCTTTTACTCGGATAAATGGTCCGGAGACAACATACACAAATTGATATTGTTTTAATAGCATTTCTGCTTTCCTGCAGTTCACATCCATTGTTAATAGGTGGACTCTGTTTGTTAATGAGGAAAGCGTCCTTAATTCTCAAATTATCGATGTTCCGTTCTGTTGCCTTGATGGTAATCGTGATGTCTTCAGTGCAGCATTTCTTTAACTGTTTCTTAGCTGATGTGTTTGGGATGACGAGTTCATTACAGTAGACACACTGTTTTCGAATAAAGCGAAGAACACCGACGTACGAAAGGAAATTTGACGAAGTTTTCGGACATGTAGCTGTTTCCATGTAGGTAAGACCACATTTATTGCAGACTGTTTAATACGCTACGTTAGCTTTTAAGCACATATCCACATAATTGCTAAAGCAACAGCTAACGTGCATTTGTAATATTGGCATTTAAACGATTTCCAGAGAGGAATTTCAAGGAAGGACCAGAGTGCTAATCTATATACCCAAAGAGTCTCTCTGAATCGTTCGACGATCTGTGGCAGCGGTTCTATCGTCAAAATATGGCGCTAACGAGAAGTGCTGGTCATCCGGGGAAGTCTGACTTTCCTTTAGTGGTGTATATTGGTATATTGGCGTTTTTTGAAAGATGGCAGATGGCTGTAGTCCAAAAGAACCTTTCAGAATCCATTAATGTTGGTAGTTTTATCTACTACCTTGCTACATCTATTGCACGTCTGGGAACTTTTATTTTGTGCGTAGGTAGCCTTGGTTCTACTGAGTAGGGCTAATTTGTAATTGATATTTTGAAGTTTATATAACGTAAGTTCCTTTCCGCAAGCCAGGTGACAATCTTCCTCGGTATTATAGCAAAAGATACAATATGATATTTGTTGCACGACCTTACTTACCCCAGCTATGATTATTATGAGTAAGCAAGGTTGTATACCAGAGTGGAGGATGATAGAAGGCGAAATAGTGAGATAATGTTAAGAAAAGGCAAAGAGAGATGAAAAAGGGGGGGGGGCAGGTCAGTGATAGACGTACACACGCGCACATACGTTTCGGCATCCTGACACACACTTATACACATGCGCACACACATATATTTATATAATGTAGAAAAGTGGAGAAAGTGAGGCAAAAGAGCCTTGGGTCATAGGAGTAGTAAATACTGAGACTGACACCTATCAAGATAAAAGAGTGAAGTCGTAGATGTGTTCGTCTTAACGTTTTTATAGTATTTGGGTCCAATGAGTTCCGGTTTATCGGTCATAGCATTCAACTATTGCCTTTGTAAACACTTTCATAAGTCAGTCTTCCCTAGGGTGTCTGGCCACGAATTTACATACACATGCGCTGGCATGGACATAGACAGATAGACTCACACATCTATATACACTGACTCACGCGCACTCACACAGCGGTATACATTTATAAAAAAAGAATATGTATCTGTACACATACATTCCCACGTATATGTGCCAACACATTCACATACGCACAAGCAAAATGCTTGCTTACTGACTTCGCTCCGTCCATATGTTACTTATGCATACGCATGAACATCTATTTCTACAAGCCTTTAGCGCACGTGTGTACGCGTGTTAACTTCCGCAAGTATGAATAAATTACCCAATGGTGTTACGTAAGTATGTCTCGTACATTGCAGATATTTTGTACTCTATCATACATCACATAATAACAACCTAACAACGATTTGTTTTACAGGCAAATTTATAAAGGCATTAGTCTGGCAAATCAGAACTTGCTGATCTCAAATAAACTGAGAAAATCAAAACAGACTGTTGTTTTCACCCAACGTGTAATATAGGAATGGATTGTATTACCGATTACCGCACCCAAATTGTTAGTGTGTGCATGTGTGCGTGTGCGTAAGTGTTAGACTTCTATATTTTGTTTAGCTTATTTGTTGCAGCCATGCACCAAATTAGCTATATAAAATATGGAAGTCTAACGTTAACTGAAAACTGAGACTTAGATTGATTAGGGTATGTTCATGAAATTACTCTGCTATACAACTCAGAAACTTGGACCATAACACGAAACCTAGAAATTAGATTATATACTAAACTATTGAGAAGAATTTTTAACACCAGTTGGAGAGGTCTGTAGCGTAGACTCGGGTGAAAGTCCTCTCTTCCATTCATTATATAAACGTGCATTCGAACGTAGCAGGGAACAGCTAGTCTTTGACCGCTATTTGTATCCCGTTGTGTCCACTACTCTGATTGGTTGGTATTGGCGCAATGTGTATCCTACTCGGTGTTGTGCCAACTTGCTGCGTATAACCAGTCAGAGGCTTTGAATAGGATCACGTAGAACAGCCTGTTCACTACTCTGTTTTTAGCCTACAGCTCCTTATAAAAACAGCTTTTCCGGGGTCTTTGACTCCAGAACTTTTAAGGTCTGCCACTGACCACGAAGATACAGCCAGTTCCAGCGACAACACCAGACAACACCACAACCACAGTGACTACATTAAGTCTTACCAACTTCGTCCAACAGCATTGCGGCAACCTCCTTCTTCATCGCCACCACCTGTCCTTCTAAACATCGTCAACATTATGTCTCTACGTACATAGCTCAGCAAACAACTCAACCAGGTTCCAACAGTTTACTGTTCGTGAATTATTTCACTACGGAGCAACTACGAATACACAACCTGCATGAAATCCTGTGCAAGTGACCCAGGCAGCAGCATAACAGCCACGACTTCACGTACGACATGTACCTGTAACCAGCTCAGCATCATGGCCGCAACTTCTTGACACAGTATTTCAACTACCATGTACGATTGACTACGAACTGGCATTGTCTTTCTTGTGTCTATGAACTTACTTCTCACTCCGATGGCTTATTGACGCTTTCACTGCCTTCTTCTTCATTGCCATCCTTAAATGTACTTAATACACGTGCCTACATCTATGCCTACACACACATACATTTTGTTCTCAATACGACCTGTCCATTATTCTGTATGAATGACGCACACACAGACATACATGTTAACATATCAATGTTCTCTTAATCTTTCTCATGCAGTTGTGTCTCTTTCCTTCAGGCATTTATTTCTTCTATTCAATTTCTCTTTATTGAAGGGGCTGTATATGATACAAAAGAGCCATTCTCGTTACCTCACGTCACACAGCCCTTACAGATCATATAACCAACAGAGGATTATCCCAAGGCTTGTCATGGTTGTTAGACATCATTCGGCAGAGAAGATTATGCTTTCTGGTCATTGCCAAAGAGGTGGGGACCAACCGGTTTCTAAGCTTTTATTTTGGTTACCAGCAGGAGGTAAGCGGTGCAGAGGAGCAGGAATGATGATCTTTCCAAAAACGCTCAGAGGGGATACTGGTGTGAATTCTGATTTTGAAATCAAGGTGGGGGACAAAGACAGTTATTGGGAAAAATGTTATAGTTTCGTTTGCGACGACTGATGATAATGATGATGAAGATGATGATGATGATGATGATGATGATGATGATGATGATGATGTTGATATGTGTGTATGGTGTAGTGAAATCCGTCCTTCAACGAGGATTCTGTTCCATAAATTATCTCCTCCTGGATTAATGTGTAAGAGGCTGAACATTCCACAGACACGTGTAACAATATTCTCGTTGTTTCTGTCGATTTTGTCTGTCTTACGCTTACGCTAAGGGAGATAATAACTCGAGTTGAGATATGTAGACGGTGTAGGGAAAGAAGGGGAGACTAAGAAAAGAGAGAGAGAGAGAGAGAGAGAGAGAGCAGGGTCTATACGTTAACAGCACGAGTTTTAATACCAAAATTACAAAAATCCTAGTTTAAAAGTAGCTCTAAAATAATATACACAGAAAGTCTAAATACTTTTGTTATTAAACGATTTCAAAAATCCACAATTAAAAGACGTTGAAAACTCGTTCAGATAAGACAGAATCTTGCCATATTTTCAGAGAGTTGCTAGGTAACTAAAACATGTATGAAAGCAAGCGAGTTTCATTATATATCTAGCTGACCCCAAATTTTTATATATGAATCGAACAATGATTGAAAGTAAAACGCAAAAGAGTATTGAAACAAAAAGATTAAAGAAATTTGAGTGGCTGTATGGTTAAAAGGCTTACTTTGCAATCACGTGTTTTCAGGTTCGGATCCACTGCGCAAAATATAGCCCCGGGCTTCTACTACAGTCCTGGGCTGACCATTTTTTTATAAGTGAAACTGGTTGACAGAAACTGTATGGAAGCCCGTCGAATATGTGTGTGTGGGGGGGAATGTGTATAAGGAATTTCATTAGGGCGACACAGGTGAAAGACCCTCACAAAGCATCAGAATCGTGCTAAGAAAAAGTCTTTATGCACCAAATGGAAAAACAATAACTTATCGATCCATTACAAATTGCCACAAATGATAGAGAGATCTATCTCGATCAAGAAGTTGACCTGTCGGAGAAGACATGGTCCGACATGGAACTACAAAATGAAAGTGAAATCAGTTGCTGACAGGATATTCAGCTTTGCGACGTGTTCCCACACAGCTACCGCCTACTTTTCCCTCAGAAGACAGTAATCGGTCCCTATAGTAGAAGACATTAGCTCAATAATAATAGCACTTAAGGCGGCGAGCTGGCAGAAACTTTAGCACGTCAGGCGGAATGCTTAACGGCATTTCAACCGTCTTGTAAAAAAAATACACAGGAAATGTGTCAAGGCCTCAACAATATATCCATCTAATCCATGCTAGCATGGAAAAGTGGCTATAAAAGAAATGAATGAATTAAAACTTTTACTGAAGAAACATTAGAAATCACAACCAGGATGTAACCTCAACAGATATTAACATGGTCACAAGTATGATTGTGTAGTTAAGAAGTTCGTTTTGGAAACACATGGTTTTGGGTTCAATTCCAACTGAACAGTGCAGCTTCCTAGGTCTGACCAACAGTAGTATTATTCCCTTCTGGAGACTGTCACATTAAGTTGACAGCATACAACTACTTCATCGTATCACTACTGCATAAATCTCTCTGAGCGATTTAGAAATATATTATTTCTAAATTTGAAATCAGTGAATGTATTTCACTAGAATTATTATATGTTTACAAGAGCTTGACAGGCATCTTCGACTAGCAGGTCATGCTACTCCAGACTGATGATGAGCAAAGACTTAGAAACGTGTCTCTGAATGCAGGCTTAGCTGGGTGGAGGTGCTTGTCTCCCCCTTGTAAACATAACGATACAGGAAATGTGTCAAGGCCGACAGGAAGCGGTGCAGCTTCTTAGGTCTAACCAACAGTCCTTCAGGGGACTGTCACATCAAGTTGACAGCATACAACTACTTCATCGTATCACTACTGCATAAATCTCTCAGAGAGATTCAGAAATATATTATTTCTAAAAAAGAGTTTAATAGCTTTTAAATTTTGCAAATTTTGGGTAATTTAAGCCAATCGAAAACCATAGACATATAGGTGCCTGTTTTCATAGTACCAAGCCAAGCTGCTTACCATGTGTTCTTTTTGTCACTTACTAAATGCTTAAAGCATATGCAGTATGAGATGAAAATGAGATGTACTAAAAATAACAGCTAAATAGGCCTTAAATCACGCACGAATTTTTTTTTTTTGCTCAATCGTATGAATTCCTCTGTACAGAATTCAAATTCGCAAAATTTTGCTGAAAATTCCAAAAAATGAAAAAAGTTATGAGGTATTATATAGCGTGCGTAAAGCAGAGTTCCGCCAATATTTTATTTGTTTACACTTGACAATACGTGCTGTCACGCATAAAATGACAGCTTCCAAATTCCGTTTTGTGACTGGGTAAAAATGATCAAACTTAAAACCTCTGTAACATTTTTGAAACATTTTTCTGGAAAAGGTTAATTATCTCCTGAGATTCAGCGTGGAAAATTACATCGATACACCAAATTGTAAACTTTTCACTAAACTTTAAAATTTCCACAGGTAGAAAACATCCCAATATTTTGCGATCGAAGTACAAATCCCACTGAGATCGGCTTTGATCTTTCATCCTTCTGAGGCCAATGAAATGAAATCCAATCAAGTACTGATATCGGTTTAAATGTCCTTCGACGAGGCTCCCAAGACAATCCAAAATGACACACCAACTAGAGTGCACTGCCATTGCATCAATATTATTTATCAATCACGTCGAGCAAAATGTTAAGGGGAATTTCGTCTGTCTTTACGCTCTGAGTTAAAATTCCACCGAGGTCAACTTTGACTTTTATTCTTTCGGGATCGATAAAATAAATACCAGTTGAGCACTAGGATCGATGTAATTGACTTATGCCCTCCTCCGAAATTGCTGGCCTCGTGTCAATAATTGAAACATCAATGGTTTCTGACCATGGTATTGCGATAACCTGCCGCTGTCGTAGGCGATATTTAAAATATTTTAGCCCCTTCCTTGCTTGTCCTAAACGTCCATCCTTGTTTTCAGACTTCTAGTTGTTAGCTTTGTTTCATACGTTCTGAGTAATATAAAACTTCCTTTTCATGAATCTCAAATTACTTTGGTGACTGAAAAAGCTTAGGAATGTGTATTATACATGAAAAATGGACACCAGGGAATTATGATCCTGTGTAGGACATATGATACGCAGGACAGGCAGAGTTAAAAGGGCGTCACTCTCATTCGAAGCAAGTCCTCAATAAAAAGGACAAGTAACACAAAGAACGACCCTTCATCAGTTGTCGGCTGTCTATCTACTCCTCATTTCGAGCATTCAACGATTGTGTCTCTTTGTCACCCCATCATCACTTGACAACCGATGTTGTGTGTTATATGGACTGTTAGATATGTAATTCGTCTGACGTTCCGTGTGTCATGTGGTTCGTCTGAGTTCATTGTTTCATTGTTGTTGTCTTGTGTGACTGTGGTAGTAAAATGTCATTGATATAAATATGGCGGAC
Source organism: Octopus bimaculoides (assembly GCF_046866305.1). Lineage (NCBI taxonomy): Eukaryota > Metazoa > Mollusca > Cephalopoda > Octopoda > Octopodidae > Octopus > Octopus bimaculoides. Next base: position 74,521,955 of record NC_142928.1, on the reverse strand, counting down.
ATGACTTTTGTTTATTCATAACGAACATTGGGTGAGTGCGTTCTTTGTATGTAATTGAATAATAAATGTAATAATTAAATTTCTATAACTTGTTGTGTTATCTCTGCGAGTCACCCGAGGGAAATACAACATTGTGTTTACGCCCCCATTATCTAGCGGTTCGGCATAAGAGACCTATAGAATAAGTACTAGGCTAACAAAGAATATGTTCTGGGGTCGATTTCTTCGACTAAAAACCCTTTAAGGCGATGTCCCAGCATGGTCGCAGTTAAATGACTGAAACAAGTAAAAGGAAAAATACACACATATATATATACATATATGTACGTGTCTGTTTTCCCCATTACCGCTTGACAACCGGTGTTGGTGTGTTTACGTCTTCATAAGATAGCGGTTCAGCAAAAGAAACTGATGGAAAAGTACAAGGCTCAAAAAAAAAAATGTACTGGGGTCGATTCATTCGACTAAAATTCTTCAAGGCGGTGCCCCAGCATGACCGCAATCCGATGACTGATACAAGTAAAAATGTAAGCTCCATCGTTCCTAAAAAATTCTGGTCTTGTGTGAATATTAGAAAGTAAATCGATATTACTGATTAGCAAGGCAAAAGGCTGGCAGAATTGTTAGCATGCTAGGGAAAATGTGTAGCAGCATTTCGTCCGTCTGTATGTTCTGAGTTCATACTCCGTCAAGGTTGACTTTGCCTTTCATCCTTCCGGGATTCGATAAAATAAGTACTAGTTGAGTACTGGGGTCAATGTAATCGGCTGACCCACTTCCTGTGTCAAAAACTGGAACCAACAATAGGAAAAGGAAATGAATAAATAAAGTGGTAAGTAGCTTGCTTACGAACCACATGGTTCCAGGTTCAGTCCCACTGCGTGGTACCTTGGGGCAAGTGTCTTCTACTATAGCCTCGGGCCGACCAAAGCCTTGTGAGTGGATTTGGTAGACGGAAACTGAAAGAAGCCCGTTGTATATATATATATATATATATATATATATATATATATATATATATATATATGTGTGTGTGTGTGTGTGTGTGTGTATGTATGTGTATGTGTGTGTATATGTTTATCCCCCCAACATCACTTGACAACCGATGCTGGTGTGGTTACGTCCCCGTAACTTAGCGGTTCGGCAAAAGACACCGATAGTATAAGTATTAGGCTTACAAAGAATAAGTCCTGGGGTAGATTTGCTCGACTAAATGCGGTGTTCCAGCATGGCCACAGTTAAATGACTGAAACTAATAAAAGAGTAAACATTTAGTTGAAAGCCAGGTTAAAAATTTAGGCGATAAACAGGAACGAGGTCATTTAGCCTGCCAACCCGGAAACTGCAGCACATTGCTCGATCTGCTAGAAACAGCAGCCAAATAACCTTTTAATTAGACCCTAACGTCCCAAAACAAAGGATAAAAGTGAAATATCTGTTTAATCACATCATATTACAAAATGTCGAGACGGTCATAGCAGGATGTATTTATTTCTTGGTGTTAAACATGTCTAGCAACGTTGGTACAGGTCACCCTATCAAATGCGTGTAAAACGTAGAAGTCGAGTCTCTCTCTAAGCATTTGTAAACCTTTATACCAGGGGTTCTCAACCATTTTTTTTTTTATCTGTGGACCCCTTTGATTACTATTTCATTCTAGTGAACCCCCTTACGCCATTCGTTGTTTAAAAACTAGTTTTATACAAACTTCTTTCAAAATACCCATTTTATTTTTCACACATTCCCTTGTGTAGGTTGAACTATGTAAAATGTTAGAGAAAGAAACCAAATTGTTTCTTGCAATATATACATCTAAAGCAAAATCTTTCTGTTGCGTGGACCCCTAAAATTTTATATGGATCCAGATTGAGAACTACTGCTTTATACAATTACTTTTCCAGTAACTGTCATTTATTATGAACGTAGTTATTGCTGTTTTGTAACAAAAATTCAGCCCCGATCTAGAAAGTTGGTCATTAAAGACATTCTAGCCATGGTCATCAGTTATTTTTCCCCCACTTAGCGATCGTGAATCGAGTACTATTCAACCCTTTTCTGTTATAATTCCATACATTACTGGAATATAAATGGATTCCTATACTCGACTGGGGCATTATATTGAACTCCAGAACGTTTAAAGACAAATTTGACACCAGTGGGATTTGAGCTCAGAAAGTGAAGGGTCATAATTAAACATTACAAGTATTTGGTCCCCATTAACTCTTTTGCTTTAAAAACGTATTATTTGACTGCTATTTTTAGTAAGTTGAACGATCACGTAGACGTAAGGCTTCCTACGTTAGCATGCTTAATATTTTCGTTCGTGGTCTATGCGAGCACATTATAATCTTATTTAACTACAATTTTCTATCTCCATGTAAATCGAACATTATTAATAACATAATTGGGAATTAAGAGTAGTCTATAAAAACAACTGAAGAATATGTGAGAAATGGAAGAACCTGCGCAGCACTGTTAAACTATAAATATAGACGTTATAAGTACACAGATAAAATTGAATATATATTTTAAGTGTGTATAACCACATGGTTCCTGGTTCAGTCCCACTGCGTGGCATCTTGGGCAAATGTCTTCTACTATAGCCTCGGGCCGACCAAAGCCTTGTGAGTGGATTTGGTAGACGGAAACTGAAAGAAGCCCGTCGTATATACATACATACATATACATATATATATATACTTTATTTAAAAGCAGCAGAAATATAACAATATATATACTCCGGTATATATATATATATATATATATATATATACATATGTGTGTGTGTGTGTGTGTGTGTATGTGTGTGTGTGTGTGTGTGTGTGTGTATGTGTGTGTGTGTGTTTGTGTGTCTGTTTGTCCCCCTAGCATTGCTTGACAAACGATGCTGGTGTGTTTATGTCCCCGTCACCTAGCGGTTCGGCAAAACAGCCAGATAGAATAAGTACTAGGCTTACAAAGAATAAGTCCTGGGGTCGATTTGCTCGACTAAAAGGCGGTGCTCCAGCATGACCGCAGTCAAATGACTGAAACAAGTAAAAGAGTAACGAAATCATTAATGACATATTAAAGGAAAACGAAGAGAACTGAAATCACTATCAGCTGCAACTACCGGTTCCCATCATGCCTCAGCAATACCGGAAGTGACCCGAGAATCTTAACACTTGTACCTTTCCCTCACACAAACATAAATCGTCATATATATATACACACGTGTGTGTGTATATATGCACATACACACACACATAGCTCGTCTCGAATATTGCAGATACTTCGGAATAATAATAAAAATAGCGCAAACACACAACTATTCTGTGTAGTTTGTATGTTTTATTGATGATGAATTTGTCGTCGTGTAACACGTACGGCAACCAACTGCTGTTTGCTGGATGGAATCAAGACCAGGGTAGGTTGGAAAACTTGACTTTTATTGCTTTTAACTTCGAAGGAATTGTAACCTGGTTCTATTTTGTAGCTCTGCTTCTAATAATGCGAAGAGGGGTGGATACTTGACAATCTTCATAACAAAAAAAACTTTCTTTCAGATTAATTATTATTGCAAATTGATATTTACTTCTCTTTCTATTTCGCTGTGTTTTCGTCATTAACTTCGAAACGAGTTGATAGAAAATCTATACATTATTATTTTAAAATTATATTTTCATTCGCATTTAGTAATCTACATGATGCTAGTCAAATAGTTTATTCCCTGTTCTGCTTAATTTTCGGTTTACCATTTTCATACCGTTGTATACAGTATAATTATGTCCTATACAATTTGAGTGTTGTTTAATTAATCCTTTAATTATTTATGTATGAAACAGAAACGTAGAAACTAATTCGTGAATCTTCGATTCTATCACTCTTATTATGAAGTATTATTTATTATATTAATGTTGATCATGATGTAACAGTATTATTAATAATAATAATAATGATACCAGCAACAACAAGTCTCTACAAACTTCGTATTTATTACACGTATTTTAATATCAATGTTTTTCTCTGTAACAATTTATCTGTGCTGTTTCTGTACATTGTCCTTGTATAGTTTTCGCGAATGAAATTTACCAATTATGCTGTTCTGTATAACTTATCCAGTACTAATCAGCAACTATTGACCGAACTATTGTCGGATAAAGCGAGAGTGTATATGTATATAAGTTAGAATTCTGTTGAAATCTTTTACTATGCTTACCGTAGCATATATTAGACACATAAATATATTTAATGGTTATTAGTACTCCGATTCTTCATATTATATCAGCTGATATTTTACTTGTTTTCATTTCTTATTTATTCCCCTATTTGATGTGTAGTTTTCTGGTTTTTAATTCTATCAATACTTAACGCTATCCATCTAGTTTTGATTTTAACATACATTTGTAGTTTCCCTAATTATTTTTAGTTGTCTACGAAAAGAGGACAGCTTCCACACTTTTGATATTGTAATCAAATGGATTTGATTCTTCAAGGAATTTCAGCGCACGCTTGTATTTGTACGTTCGCGTGTAGTGCGTGCGTATAATACACTTTTGCGGAAGATATCGCTCTGTAGAATCTAAATTTTCACTTTGGTAATTCGAATTACCAAAGTATACGAACAACCGATTCGGTGCCAAGTAAACTAACTAGTTCTGTAATATGGAACAAGAACTGTAACAACAATTACTTCCAGTTCAGTAACTATGTATAATAATGAACACTACTGTGTGTGTGTGTGTGTATATATATATATATATATATATATATATATATATATATATATATATATCGTTGTGAGGTAGTCGTTTAAAGAATATCCAAGTAACGGCAGAATGAATACCTTAGCTTCGAATGAATAAACTCTCGATGTATCGACTACTTTTTTCTTGTTTCGTTTGTGTAGTGTTTGAGTATTTTAAGTATTTCACTCGTGGTTGTAATTAGTTTTCATCATTAATATCTTGAGAAAGGTATGAATGTCATCTAATCCCATTCTCATTTTCTTATAGTTTTGATTTGATTCTTTGATTCTATGTTAGAAAGTAATTATTATGAGTTGAGTGGTGGGCGTTGTGTTTGGGTAATTGGTTCTATGAAGCAAACCAGTGAGATTCGATTACTAGGAGGAGCTTCTACATTATCATTAATGTCCTTGGGAAAGGCATGAATGTAACAACCGCCTAATTTGCTCCTCTCTTGGATAAATTATGGTTTCATTTGTCAAAATTATTGTCGTTTAGCTCTATGTTAGTCCTTATCGAACAGACCTATAATGTAAGACTTTCAATTCGAGACTATCCATCTTCGAATATAGCACATTTACCAAAGTATACTACTAATTTAAGATAGACAGCAGTATGTAAATTAACCGCTATTTTTAGCAGATCGAGTGACCACGAAGCAGCTACAACGTTGTTTCAAGGATGATGTTGTTATTTAGCGTCAAGTCAGCCCTGGTCGAGCAAGTCTATAATCAAAGATATTCCAAACGTGACAGTCCAGTCATTTCCCAGGTGCAAGAAACCAAGGACCACATTATCCGAGGAGTCCTTTTCTAAGACAGTGAAGCGTGATTTAGAGAAAGATTAGGCTGCTATTTCTACCAAAGTGAGTGACCACATACGAGCTTCATAGTTGTAGCATTGATGGAAGGAAAAACTACTATCGAATTCTAGTAGATGTTTAGTGAGTTTAACTTCTTTCTTATCCGTTAACCCATGGAGGATAAGCTTCTACGCTGGTAAGAGTGATTGGATTAACCTCCTTACCTTGGAAATCGGATATATTCACTCAAAATTTCATTACTCTTAATTGCAGAAAGCAGTTTTATATACCAACCTATCTTGTATTGAGGAATGTCCTGTTTGAGACTATCTTTTGTGGAGACATGTCAAGTTTATTGAGATAATAGGACTTGCAGAAAATACCAGTTCTATTTTTTTTTTTTTTTTTGTATAGCTATCTGACTTCATTACTGGAATAACCATGAAATTTAATTTTGCAGTTATAGGGTTAATATTCAGCTTGAAATGAGTGAGGAAGGAAAGGCAAATTTCAAGGTTTGTTACTCTGGAGAGGAATTGTTAGATAAATTGTTTCATATAAGTTCAGATGATAAGTAGTGAGAGATAGTTTATTTAGGTGCAGGAATGACTGTGTAGTAAGAAGCTTGCTTCCCAACCACACGGTTCTGGGTTCATTCTCACTGTGTGGCACCTTGGGCAAATGTCTTCTATAGCATCAGGCCGAGCAAAACCTTGTGAGTGGATTTGGAAGACTGAAACTGAAAGAAGCCTATTATGTATATGTATGTATTTGTGTGTCTGTGTTTGCCCCCCCCCCCCCCCCCCCATTGCTTGACAACCAATGTTGGTGTATTTATGTCCCTGTAACTTAGCAGTTCAGCAAAAGCGACCAATAGAATAAGTACTGGGCTTACAAAGAATAAGTCTTAGGGTCAATTTGTTCGACTAAAGGTGGTGCTCTAGCATGGCCACAGTCAAATGACTGAAACAAGTAAAAAAAAAAGAATAATAAGTCTCTAGTCGGTTCAATTTGAGGAAACTCATGATCAGAGATGTTATGGCTATAACACTCCTGCCTTTATATATATATATCAGAGATTAAGGTAGTGAGCTGGCTAAATGCATAGTGGCATTTCATCTGTCTATATGTTCTGAGTTCAGGTCAGGCCCTGATTGAGCAGTGCTATAGCATGCAGTCAGTCAGTTGAAAGACCAGTTACATGTTTCTAAGGATCATACTTGACACTTGTTAGTAATGGATCATATGGGTTGCATTATAAGATTCTGGACATTTTCTGCTCTTTCTACTCTCCAGTCATTTCTTGTATTCTTGTAGGAATTGCCAGAGGCCTCAGCAGAACTGTGCAAAGTGTTGGAGTGCAACAGTTGTTATTCTCCTTGCATTTATTGTTGTACACCGCCTGACTGGATCCCATGCCAGTGGCACATAAAAAGTACCATTTGAGCATGGGTCATTGCCAGTCCTGCCTGACTGGATCCCATGCTGGTGGCATGTAAAAAAGCACCATTCAAACTTGGTCGATGCCAGTACCACCTGACTGGCCCTCATGTTGGTGGCATGTAAAAAGCACCATTCGAGTGTGGGCCATTGCCAGTGCCGTCTGACTGGCTCCCGTGCTGGTGGAACATAAAAAGCAACATTTGAGTGTGGTCGTTACCAGTGCCGGTGGCACGTAAAAAGCACCCACTATACTCTTGGAGTGGTTGGCATTAGGAAGGGCATCCAGCTGTAGAAACCTTGCCAGATCAGATTGGAGCCTGGCACAACCTCCTGGCTTGCCAATCCTCAGTCAAACCATCCAACCCATGCTAGCATAGAAAGCAGATGTTAAATGACGAAGATGATGATGTTGATCTCAACCCTGTGTTTGGGCACAGTGAGGTTCATGCTGCAGTAACTGTTACTTGTCCAAGCTGATTGGAAGAGGCGATTGTATTTAGGATGTTATTGTTGTAGTGTAAGGCATAGTGAAGGCACGTGGCATAGTGATTAGGGTAGTTGGCTCATGATCGTAAGGTCATGAGTCTGATTCCTGGTGGTGCGTTGTGTCCTTGAGCAAGACACTTTATTTCATGTTGCTCCAGTCCACTCAGCTGACAGTTGTACCTGTATTTCGAATGGCCAGCCTCGTCACATTCTATGTCATGCTGAATCTCCCTGATAACTACCTTAAGTACACATGTCTGTGGACTGCTTAACTACTTGCATATCAATTTCACGAGCAGGCTGTTCTGTTGATCAAATCAACTGGAAAGCTTGTCGTTGTGACTGACAGAGTGCCATAAAAACATTGTATATGTCTAGGTGGTCCTTCATCTTTTAGTGTTTTTATTTTGTTGTGTATGTGGTCTTTGGGCATATTATGCACATAGTCTGTTATAATACAAAGTGCATTGTTTTGTGCTCTTTGAAGCTTATTGCAGGACTTTGTGGAAAGATTGGCAAAGTTGGGTTAATATAATTTATGACAGATCTAATGTATTGTTTGTACATTGTTGTTTTTTCTTTTGGCCAAATGTATCATCTATGATTGCTTCAAGTTTTGATTCTCATTTTGGCTTTTTTGTTATATCGTCTGGCTTTGTTGTTGAGGAGTTGTAACTCTCAATATTTTTGGAATCTTCTCCCGGTCATGCCTTTCCAGTAGATGTTAACCTGCAACAACAAATACAACCAGCTCCGCACACTCAACAACATCAACATATCACACACACTACACACACAGAATACAAAAGTAGCTAATGTTCTTGGGAGGAAAGACTAGGCATAATGGTCAGTGGCAGGGACTGTAGCAGGGATGATAAGAGCTGGCGAGATGAGTGGACTGTGGATGCCTGAATGGAAGCAGTACAAGATTGGCCAACTTTGAGGAACAGCTGCCATTACAGTGGATTCCCTTGTCATAGACAGCAGATGAGGGTAATGAAATTTCTTGCTGAACAACCTGCACAGATGATTAGTTTATAGTAATCAAATGTTTATGCTGTTCATTAGCTCATTTTCTCTATTAGATCAGGTGCACAGTGTGTCACACATCAGATATCGAAATAATTACAAAGCAATGTGAAATGAAGTGTTTTGTTCAAAAACACAACTCCCTGCCTGGTCCAAGAATTGAAACTTTTGATCTTACAATTGTGAGTGCAGCATCCCAACCACTGGGCTACATGTCTTCTCTTTGCCTTTAAATAACAATAGAAAAGACAGGCTGGCAATGTCAGTGAACCAAAGATTGGAGTGTGTCTGTAAGAGATTTTATGGCCAGAAAGGGAAGGGTCAGACTAAGGGATGTGGTCCTAACAAATGAATTTTTGCCAGGCGAGATCCTTGGCAATAGTAAGGCCCAACCATGGATGGCATTGAGTGCTTCTCATGTTTATGGGGCATGTAGTGCAGGGATTTTCCTTGTCAGTTTTTGAGTCTATTTTGCTTTTAAAAAGAAACGAATTTGGCATGGCCCTCACTGGAGGATACTTTGAAGATCTCCATGTATAGAATTACTGCATGTTTCATGTATGGTATTTAGGTGAATGAAAAGCATATCATTTGCATAAGAGTGGTTGTTGCTAGATGTAATGACAAGTAGGTCATTAATGTATAGAAGGGAGGGAGTGGGAGGCAAAACTTAACCCTGTGGTATACCAGAGCTAACTAAGAGATCTGACAACACTTATAATATGATACGATCAGAAGTTACTAATCCAAGAGATGAGAGAAGGGTAGGACCCATAGGTGGGGGGTTTTGGTAGGAGATTTACATGCAGGATATGACTGGAGACCTTGCTGATGCTTAGGGCAACACCATTGCATTGAAATCACTTTGGACTTCAAAGAAGGAAGAGGTAATATGTATTCTCAACACAGAGAAAGATCTTATCAAAGCGAGAGCAGATATATTTAAGGCAATGAGAGAGGGAGACTTTGAGCCAGAATAACTGAAAGCTGTTACCTGCTGGTTGAATGTAGTGGTCTGAGTCCATGTTATGATGTGGAGAGGGAGTTTATGGAATAGAATTTTCCCAGTGTTCATACAAAGGTGGTAAACTCTTTAAGATGTTACTTCACTTGGGATTTTGTAGAACTGTTTTATAATTTTTTTCCCAGTTTCAAGATCTGTGAAATTTAGCAATGTTGGTATGAGTAGTTGTCTCCAGTGAATGTTTTGATTTCTTCAGGCCCTTGGTGTTTTAAGTATGTTTGTGATTTTGTCTGACTTTGAGGTTAAGAAGAGCATTCAGCCATAGAAACCATGCCAAAACAGATAACAGAACTTGGCACAGCCCTTTGGTTTGCCAGCTCTTGTCAAACCATCCAACCCATCATAGAGAATGGATGTTAAATGACGATGAGATTGCTCTATTGCTTTTTTTTTTGTGTCTGTCTGAAGAAAGAGACTGTTAGGTGGTTTAACACTTTAGCATTTTAACCTACTGTATCTTGCCCAAATATTTTAACTGTTTTAAGTTTAAACTGACCAGATCCAGTCTGTCACACCTATTTTACCATGTTATTCTAAAAATAAACAATCATATCATCAAAATCTCAAAGCTATGAGATAATGCATTAATTCAAAACAGTGTGAATAGATAATTTGGCAGAGTAACCTGGCTGCTAAAAAGGGTTAAGGAGCTGATAGTATGAAAACTGCTAGATAAGGAGGGCAGAGACCACTGTCATAGCTGTAGAAAATGTAGTGACAGAAACTATGTATGTGACATAATGTATGGATGCTAGACAGTTGAATGTCTTTTAGCTGCAACAGTTTATTGTACTATATGCTTATGTATGTGTGTGAATGTACATGTTGTCCTTTTCTTGATATTGTACACTAATTGTAAAGAAATAATGCCATCACACAAATAGTATTGTTTGCAATTTTCATTGAAAAAAAATCTCTGAACTCAGTATTATCAATTAACCCTTTAACATTCAGATTAGATCTCTGTCAAATGTAATGCTTATTTATTCACATTATTTTGAATTATTTATGCAATATCTTATAGTTTAAAGATTTCATTCAATGATGTGATTGTATATTTTTAGAATGATATTGTAAGGTAGGCGTGAGAAGTTGGATCTGGCCAATTTAAACATAAAAGAGTCAGAATATTTTGGCAGGATGTGGCTGGTTTAAATGCTAAAAGGTTAATGTCCATTTTCTTTGCCAGTATGGGTTAGAGGGTTTGATAGGATCTGATGGGCCTAACAACCACATTATGTTCCAGTGTCTGTTTGCCATGGGTTGTTTGGTTGGATGCTCTTCCTTATGCCAACTACTTTACAGTGTGTGCTAGGTGCTTTTTGTTTTTCATCCCACCACTATGAGTGAGGTTACCATTTAGTTTGCAAGTGGGGTGGGAAAACAAGGAATAGAGATGTATAAAGCATGAAAGAAAAGGGCCAGAGCAACCAGGTTTATTACTGAAGGGAAGCTACACAACTACTCTCATTTTAGAAGAAAGTGGAGAGCTAAAAATTGGTGTTGAGGTGTCAAAGTGGACCTTCACAAAGTGAGTAGGAATGGGTACCAGAAGTGAGTGGAGGGAGTTGGGGATATCTGGTGTGGGACAGCAGGATAGAGACAATGATACAGTGAAAAGGAGGATGAAAGAAAGCTGACCTGCTGTTGGGTAGGTTGCGGGAGTGGATGGGGAAGAGAGGAATGTGCAATGTATGAGGGGGACAGGAGAGAGAATTTGGTGGCACAGTGAGGGTGGTGGTAATTAGTAAAGATATGGATGAAGATCAGGAGTAATGAATGTCAGTGGCTAACAAGTGGTATCAAAGAGTAACTGTGGTTAGGGAGGTGATGAGTGGTGGATGTCTTGACCAGAAAGGGAACTGGACAGAGGGGCCAACTGTGCTCACACACTCAGACCTCTGTTAGAACTCAGTTATTCTGATATGTGTAGATCTTCTCGAGAACTGCATATTGCCAGCTGCCTTGGTCCTTTGTCATCTCCATGAGGTTCAAGGTCCTGAGATCAGTCTTTACCATCTTGTCACATATCTTCCTGGGTCTCCCTCTTCTGCAAGTTCCATTAACTTTTAGGGATCGGAACTTCTTTATACAGCTGTCCTTATCCATATGCTTCACATCAGACTAACTGTAAATTTTACTTTGCTTGGAAACAAGCTAGGGTTGGCAACAGGAAAAGCATCAGATCAAAGAATATCTGCCTCAACAAATTTTATTTGACCCATGCAATCATGGGAAAGTAGACATAAAAATGATGATGATACATGTGTGTGTGGGTATCATAATCATCATCATCTTTCCACTTTTCATGCTGTCATGGGTTATACATATACCTGCACATATACAATAGGCTTCTACTAAATTCCACTCAGGCAGTATATAGGTCAGCTGGAAGTTATGGTGAAAAACACTGGCTGAAAGTGTTTTTTGTGCAGGATAGTCCAAACCATGCCAACATGGAAAGCGATTGTTAAATGATGCTGAGGTTTGTGATGATAAGGTGGTTTTGAACTTCCTAACCATACAAGCCACAAAGTTTGCTCAATGAGATCTGACCTGGCACTGAACAGTCACCAACTTCTAATATCGATAATACTAATAATGTTACATTAGTTATTCACAGGAGTTCTCTTGAGATTATTAGCTATTGTGGAAGATTGGCAGTTTATACAGAACAGAGATTATAAGTATTCCATTTAATGTCATAGAAAAGACCCCGCCCCCACTTAAAGGTTCAGCAATTGTTCATTGAAACATTTTTTTCCTATTAGTTTTTCTTTCTTTTTTTTTTCTTTGCTTTTCATAGTACTGGTTTGTTTAGTTGCATTACTAATATGTTTTACTATAGTTATTGTGTTGTAACTAGGAATTATGTAAACCACAATTTGGTGCGCTCCAGTTTGCATGACTGACACAGAATAAAAACAAATGCTCTGTTTTACTTTTGAGTGGTTAACAGTCAGAAGAGCAACTTACTGTAAAAATAATTGTAAGAAAGCATGGGAAAAACGGGTGTAAAAGAGTTAAAGCAGAATGGGAATGACTCAAGGAAGGTGCTTAACTTACTGGAAATTGATGAGTAAGTTTGGTGGGTCACAACTTGGTCTGCATGTGTATTGCGTGTTAACTGAATGTTCTTGAGTTTTACTCATCTAAGTTTATCGGTTAATTCTTATCTCTTCCTTTTCATATTTGCTGGGTTGTTTTGACCCCACCACTCTCTCTCTGTCTCTATCTCTCTCTCTCTCTCTCTCTCTCTCTCTCTCTCTCTCTCTCTCTCTCTCTCTGTCTGTCTGTGTCTCTCTCTCTCTATTTATATATATATATATATATATATATATATATATATATACACATGCACACCCACATGAAAGTAATACCTTATCTGGAAACAGGTGAGAGTTAGCAACAGGAAAGGTATCTTGCCATGGGAAATCTGCCTCAATAAATTCCATTGGACCCATGTAAATGTGGCAAAGTGGATGCTAAAACAATGAGGATATGTATATGCTTCAGCAGAGTGTAAGCATCTTGAGAGACAAGTTAGGCACAAGAGGCATTAGATGTGGTGTGCAAGAGAGACAACTATGGTCATGTGATGCATATGGACAAGGACAGCTGTGTAAAGAAGTGCCGATCTCTAACTGTGGAGGGAACCTGTGGTAGAGCTAGAACCTGTAGTAGAGGTAGTGAAGCTTGGTCTTTGAACTTTGAGCCTCACAGATGCAATTGACGTTGTGCTGTGCTTGAGATGACCCATCAAGCAAAGTGCACCTGTGCTGGTTGCCCATAAAGAACACCTTTTGAACTGTGGGCCTCATGAAGGCAAAGTGACTGAATTCCTTTCAAGTATTGGGCCTCACGGAGGCAAAGTGACTGAGTTTCTTTTGAGTGTTGGGACTCACACAGGCAATGACCAAGACTTTTGGCATTATGTCATGCTTGAGAAGACTCAAAAATCGCAGTTGTGGCAGATACTGGTGTCATGCAAATTGGCAGGTAAAAGCATCTTGGTGTCACAAATGGTGCCCATGCCTGTGGCACGTAAAAGCATCCATTTCACTCTCAGAGTGATTGGCGTTAGGAAGGGCAGCCAGCTGTAAAAAGACCATGCCAAATCAGACTGGAGTCTGCTGTTGCATTCCCGCACATCAGCCCAGTCAAAACGTCTAACCCATGCCAGTATGGACAATAGACGTTAAATAATGATGATGATGATGGATATATATATATATATATATATATATATAAAATGATATGTAATTGTAAGATCCAAGTATTTAGGCATAGGAAATTAGTAAATTGCAAGCAGTCCATGATAGGTATAAAAAACAACTTTTGAGAACTTTAATAGTTTATTGGTGTAGAGGGTTGTCAGTTTTTCGCATATCAAATTTCAATAAGCTGAAAAAAGTATTTTTATAACAAGCAAAATAACTAGTTTTAAATGTATTTTTATAGTTCATGGTTAGTTATGGGTTGCTATGAATGCAAATAAAAATCCAGATTGAGTGAATGAAGCAGGTAAAATCCAGACTACATATGCTTCCTAGCTTGCAGAACCTTGTGAATAATAATTACTCAACAAAGTTGTGAGTAATTATTACTAATGAGGTTCTGCTTGCTATGTATCATATGTAGTCTGGGTTTTACTTGCTGCATTTGCTCAATTTGGATATATATATATATATAATACTGGTTTCAAATTTTGGCACAAGGCTAGCATACTCAGGGGATGGGGTAAGTCGATTGCATTGACCCCAGTGTTCAGCTGGTACTTATTTTAGCAGCCTCAGAAGGATGAGAGGTCCAGTTGACCTCAGCAGAATAGTATATATATATATATATATATATATATATATATCATCACTGTTGTTTAACGTCAGCTTTCCATGCTGACATGGGTTGGACGTTTTGACTGAGGGCTGGCAAGCCAGAAGGCTTCACCAGGTTCCAGTCTGATCTGGCAAAGTTTCTACAGTTGGATGCCCTTCCTAACGCCAACCACTCCGAGAGTGTAGTGGATGCTTTTTACGTGCCACTGGCATGAGGGCCAGTCATGTAGTACTGGTGCTGGCCATACTTGAATGGTGCTTTTTATGTGCCACTGGCACGGGAGCCAGTCAGGTGGCACTGGCACCGACCATGCTCGAATGGTGATATGTATTATATATATATATATATATATAGTGTTGATGGATCAATCACATGGAAATTACTACTTTGTTGTTGCCTACTCCTGATAGATCACTTAAAGCATATTGCTTTCTCATTGCTTACTCCCATCTCATAGATGAACTTGAAGTAGAATATTAATGGAAATACTTTGTTCTGTGTTCAGTTCCCATCTATCAGGTCATCCCATAAGTTCTGTCCGAATTTTGAATAAAGAAAACAAGTGATCAAATGTTATATTTAATTGAAATTTAATCATCAATGTACTTTCCCTGATTAACTATGACTTCCTTCCATCTATTATTTACAAGCTTTTTAATCCTGTCGATGGATTAAAACCCTTTTGACCTCTTCCTGGCTTGCGAAAGTTATGTCCTCCAAATGATTCAGTAAACTTCGAAACAAATGGTGGTCTGAAGGAGCAAGCTCGGGAGAATAAAGTGGATGAGGAATTTTTTCCCAACCAAGCTCTTCGATCTTCTGTGATGTGATCTTTGCAGTGTGGGGTCGCGCATTGTCCTGATGAAACACCACTCCTTTTCGATTTACTAAAGTGGGTCTTTTTTTCTTCAAAGCTTGGTTTAAATGCTCTAATTGCTGACAGTAGATGTGAGCATTGATTGTTGCATTAAGTAGTAACAATTCAAAGTGAATTACTCCTTTGCAATCCCACCAGATAGAGAGAAGAACATTTTTCCCATGAAGTTCCCTTCTCGGTTGTGGTTGAGCTTTTTCCCTTTTACCAAGTCACTGTTTTGCAACGTTTAACATTTCACAAGAAGATCCATTTTCCATCACCAGTCACAAGTCTATCCAAAAAGGGTGAAATGAGTTCGCAAGAATGGAGAGAAGAGCAGATGTCAACTTGAGATGTGTGGTTGCTTTCAGACAATTCACGAGGTGCCCATTTTCCAAGTTTAGGAACCTTTCCAAGTTGTTGAAGATGACGATGAACAGTTGTATGGTTTGAATTAAGCTTTATTGCCAATTCTTCAACTGATAATGCAGGACTTTCTTCAAGTAATGCTTCAAAGAGCTTATCATCAAACTCAACTGGACGTCCTGTTCGGTCTTCATCTTCTAGGCTGAAATCTCCACTTCTGAATTATGCAAACCATCTTCTACACATTCTTTCATTCAAGCATTCTTTCCCATAAACTGAGTGTGTGTTTCGAGTCGCTTTGGCTACAGAGTTTCCTTTTTTGTACTCATAAAGTATTATGTGCCTTAAATGCTCTTTAGACACTTCCATGTTAGATAGGGTTCTAATCAAAGAAATTTTAATTCTCTTATTCTGTAAAATAATAGTCAATTAGTTTAAATGTACACAAATGCATAAAAATAATTTTAAATTCCATTAGACATTCTAAAATACTATTAAATTTCATTCAATTTTAAAAAAGGTAAAATCGGACAGAACTTATAGGATGATCTGATAAGTCCATATTACCTTTGCTCATCTGTTGTTGATAAAATGAGTACTAGGGCCAATATAATCATCTATGTCCTTGAATGTGATGCCCCAGCTTGGTCTTAGTCCAATATCCTGAGATTCGTAACTGAATAAAAATAGATATTCCTGTGTTATGGCAATAGCTCGTCTGTTTGAAATATGTGATGTATTTATTTGCAATTAGGTGAACTGAGCTAACAACATGGAAACTAATTGAGCTGTTTATTGGCATTGTTGATGATAGGCTACAAACTGTCCACCTTCTGGTCAATAATGTGACACCCTATCAATCTGGTCAACTGGTTTCTTTGTTTACTTTTATTAATTTTGTTTGAGACTTGATTGGTTTTCTTTTCATTGACATAACTTTTTGTCAGTGTTGTTTTAGATATTATGTATTTGTATTGTTAGAAAAGATTATCTAAGTCAAGGTTCACAGGTACAAAATCTTTCAAATCTGTTTGTGTAATAAATTACATTCTGGTCAAGGTTATTGTAATGTCATGCATTTATAAATAATTGTAAAAACCTTAGTTGTTCTTTTATAATGATTCAAAGGATAGAAAAGGTTTAAATCTTATTTTGCTGTTGAGATTTCCCTTACTAATAATTGGTTTCAAATTTTGGAACAAGGCCATCAGTTTTTGAGGGGTGAGGAAAGTTGATTACATTGATCCTAGTATTTGACTAGTACTTATTTTATCAACCCTGAAAGAATGAAATGCAAAGTCAACCTCAGCAGAATTTGAACTCAAAACATAAAGACAGATGAAATGCTGCTAAGCATTTTGTCTGCTGTTCTTACGGTTCTGCCAGCTCATTGCCTTAATTCCCTTACTAATAATCCTTTCTACTTTTGGTACAAGGCCTGAAATTTTGAAGGAGGGAACTAGTTGATTATATCGACCACCCCACTTCCCCAGTGTTTCACTGGTACTTAATTTCTTGACCCTGAAAGGATGAAAGGCAAAGTTGACCTCAGTGAAATTTGAACTCAGAATGTAGAGGCAGGCGAAATACCACTAAGCATTCCATCCAGCATGCTAACAATTCTGCCAGCTCACTGCCTTTTCCCTTACTAATTATGATATAATTAACTCCTGTTTGACATTGAGAGACACAACTGTGTGCATGTGTGGTAAATTTAATGTTTCTCCCATCTTTTAACATCCCTACTTGGCTCTTCAGAAGTTTATTGATAAAAATAAAATCCAATAGTTATTTTGCTGCAAGGAATTAAAAATTCCAGTATTTTGGATACTTGATGTTTGGATTTGGAGACAGGTAATTGTGTATGTCAATGGCAAAGTCATCTTAGTAACTGAGATACTGGTAAACATATATTTTATTTCCTCATCTGAAAAATGCAAATGTTCAAACAACACAAGTAATTTATGGCTATTTTCCCTACTAAAGGAAGGGCCAACCTTGCAGGAACCCTAATTTTTTCCATTTTGCTTTATTCCATTCTTGTTCCTATTTCTTTCTCTATCATCTTTAGTAATTCCTGTCTTGGTCTTCCACATCCATTTCTCTTTACAACATCAATCACAAGCTCAATTCCCATCTGTTTCTGCAATTCATTGTTTACCTTCTTTTCATTCAGTGATTTTCTCTGTTCAGTACACTTGCCTTGAACCATCTCATTCTTTCTCTTCAGGTTTTACAATACTCTTTTCTCCTGTAGCACCCCTAGAACTTCTTCCTAGGTGCCTAGAACTTCTTCCTAGGTGCCTAGAACTTCTTCCTAGGTGCCTAGAACTTCTTCCTAGGTGCCTAGAACTTCTTCCTAGGTGCCTAGAACTTCTTCCTAGGTGCTTAGAACTTCTTCCTTTGCATTTCATTTTAGCCACCATCACTGAGCCTGATCCACCCTTTCCATTCAACATGTCTCTGGGGTAACAAAATACATTTTAAACCTTCTGTTGTCATACTATTTCCAACATTATGCTCAACACCAGATGTTTCTCTTCCCAGCATAAATCCAAACTATATTTAATTGAACTTTACATTCATTCTTATTTACTACTCTATCACTTTTTCTAGTATCTTCTTCCCATGCTCCAATAACTTAATAACTCTATATGAGCATATGAACCACAGTATATCTGAAACATTGAATTTTTCACTCCTCACAAATTAATTATTGTAATTTATTTTTATCTAAACATTTATATTGATTAACTTTTAGCAATGCAGACCACTGCTAGTTTCCTTGGTTTCAAGATCTTAGATAACTCTTTAGTAGAGTCTCCTATATTGTTATTTCAACATTCCTTGCAAGGTGACCATGCTAACTGTTACAGGATGGTGGATTGGCAGAATTGTTAGAGCATCAGATAAAATGCCTTATGGTGTTTTCTAGCACTTCATTCTGAGTTCAGATCTTTTTTAAGGTTGACTTTTTCTTCACCTTGGGTTGATAGAATTAAGTACCTCTTAAATATTGGGGTTGGTATAGTTTTCTGTTCCTTCTTCATAAATTTCTAGACTTGTGGCTACATAACAAATTATTTTAACAATCTTTGATAAGAGAAGCTTATTACAATTTAGCATCATTTAAAGTCTATCATTTAACATTCACTTTTCCATTCTTGCATGGATCAGATAGATGGATGCTTTTCCTGCCATCAACCTTTCACTGCTTCTAAACAAGAATATATTTCCCCCTTAGCCAGACATGTTCTTAGAGAACATTGGAAATGAATGACACTGCTTGTATGACACTCAATTACAATTATCATGCAATGTCAAGACATGGGGACATACACATACACACGCACATATGTCATACATATACACAATGGCCTTCTTTCAGTTTCCAACTACCAAATCTACTGACCACTTCGGTGATCTTGAGGTTATAGAAGGAAATACCTGGCCAAGGTGTCATGCAAATTTGTTTTAATGAGGAGATAACCAAAAATATGAGGTCATGTTTATTCAGTTTCAGCCCTGCCATGACCATCTCAACATGGTTTTAGTCAGTGTGACAAGGACTGCATAATTCCATTTTATCTTTTTTTTTTTTTTTTTTTTTTTTTGGTAGGGGTAGATATGACCACAATATATAGCAGGTTGATAATCATGTAAAAGCCTCACCAAATGACTCAAATATAAGATCATTTAGCCTAATATCAAATATAAGACTAGTGATGAGAGTGAAGACAGATGTTTTTCATTTTCTGAATACCATTCCATGCAACACTGCATGCAGGTTAGTTTGTGCCTA
This sequence comes from Octopus bimaculoides, assembly GCF_046866305.1. NCBI lineage: Eukaryota > Metazoa > Mollusca > Cephalopoda > Octopoda > Octopodidae > Octopus > Octopus bimaculoides. The sequence goes on along the minus strand of NC_142928.1, from coordinate 74,502,584 downwards.
ACATGTTATATAGTGTCTCCAGACAGATTTTATAACATGCTGCATGAGAAAAGCTTTCTAGTCTCTAGCTTAACTCTACTCCATTTCTTGTAGGAAGAGGGTGCTGTGAGCCATTTCCCATGACCCCATTTTAGTGCAGTGCAGTTGATTCTGTGAGAGTAAAAGGAAGAAGAATCAACTCTAGATTTTGACTGGTGTTTTATTTATAGATTCTGCAATGATGAAAAGTAGGGTTGACGTGTGCAGAATTTGAATACAGAATGCCAGGAACCAGAATAATTTCTGCAAGGCTTTTGTTTGATGTTTTAATGAATAAACCAAATTACTGCATTAACCCTTTCGTTACCAACCCGGCTGAAACCAGCTCTGGCTCTGAGTACAAATGTCTTGTTTTCATAAGTTTTGAATTAAAATCTTCCACCAAACCTTAGTCACAATTTATGTTCCTGACACTAGCTTAATAATAACTAAGTTATTTTACTAAATTCTTTGTTACATTTAAAGTAATTGAAAGAAACACAGAGCATCTCAAAATAAATACAGTAATGAAAGGGTTAAAGATAATAGTGTCCAAGACTAAATGTATCACAATGTTTAGTTTCAACTCTCTTAGTTACAATACTGTCAGAGCCAATTTTACTTTTCCTTCCTTGGGTCATAGCCCAAGGTCAGCCCTGAGACAGAACAGATTTATGATTAAAGATATTTCCGCCATAACCACCGTATTATTTATTCAGACTTGGTGTATCAGGATCTGCATTATCCAATGAGTTGTTTGTCTTTTAATAAGTAGAGTTTTGTATAGAGATTTGATTTATGTATCCAGCAGATTGATTGGCCTGAAAGGTGTGGTCTAATTTTGTTTGAATGACATCAGTAATGTGAAGGAATTGATTCAAAAGGTTATGTTCCTTCTCATACAAGAACAATAACTTTTTGCCTAATGAAGGAACAGACATAGCAGTGTGGCCAATCAATATTGGATTGCTTTACCATATTTAGTGCAATTATAGTTTCCCCAAAACATTCACTTTAACATATCAATAATCAATTGAACTAGCTTCCAATAATACACTATTTATACAAATCAGGTTTTCCAATTTAGTGAAGTCCCTAATTGTCACTACACACACACACACACACACACATACACACACTCTTTGTGAATAAATCACAGTTGGGTTTACAGTTCCTGATGAATATCCTACATAGTACTAAAGATGGTTGGACTGATTCCTTATTCTTTGCTCTCATCATCATCATCATCATCGTTTAATGTCTGCTTTCCATGCTAGCATGGGTTGGACGATTTAACTGAGGACTGGTGAACCAGATGGCTACAACAGGCTCCAATCTGATTTGGCAGAGTTTCTACAGCCGGATGCCCTTCCTAACGCCAACCACTCCGAGAGTGTAGTGGATGCTTTTTACATGCCACCGGCACGAAGGCCAGTCAGGCGGTACTGGCAACGGCTACGCTCAAAATGATGTATTTTACGTGCCACCTGCACGGGGGCCATTCCAGCGGCACTGGCAATGATCCCAGCACTGAGATATTATATATGTATGTTTACATTTGCACTGTGTGTGCTGGCTAAACCTTGTACTTCTACAATAGCATTACTTTATAGATTTATTCACATGTTTACTTTTCTGTCTTTTGGTGTCAACTTCAACTTCTAAGATCAATAATAAAATCAATAATAATACATACACTAGGACCTATTGTAGTTAGCTGCATACTCCTTAATTAGAAAATGTAGCTTCATACTTTTATTCTTTTGTTTCAGTCACTTGACTGTGGTCACGCTGGAGCACTGTCTTTAGTCAAACAAATCGACCCCAAGACTTATTCTTTGTATGCCTAGTATGTATTCTATCGGTCATTTTTGCTGGACCGTTAAGTTACAGGGACCTAAACACACCATCAGTTGTCAAGCAATAGTTGGGGTACAAACACACACACATGTTTCTGTCTACCAAATCCACTCACAAGACTTTGGTCAGCCCAAGGCTATAGTAAAAGACACTTGCCCGAGGTACAACGCAGTGGGGCTGAATCCGGAACCATGTGGCTGGTAAGCAAGCTATTTACCACACAGCCACTCCTGCGCCTATAGTAAAAAAAAAAAAAATTCCAGTTTTATGGTAATCTGCGGTCTTAGCCCCCATAATTTGTACCTTAGTCCCCATGATAAGTAACTGAATCATTACTATCTACCCATTCCTAGAGGAAGGGTTTCACTCTCCAGTTTGCTATTACCTATTATTACCTAAACGTAGGGTCTTTCATCTTATGTAGAAGATCCTAACTTACCATCATCTCTTAATCTCCATGTTTCTATACTGGCCTGTGTTGGACATATTTGTATTGAAACCTATTGAAATTCATCTCAATTCTGTATCATTTTGTCCACGAGGCCCAATATTCAGATTTATTCTTTGTTGTTGTCTGTTTTTCAAATGTTTGTGCATGGTGCCAGGATTTTACACCTATGTTAGTCAGTGTAGATTACAATGACGGATCAAGGACTCTCATAAACTGAGGAAAAGTTACTATCATTTTGGATTCAGCTTCATCATGGAAAAAGGTGTGTTTTGGCGTGTTATAACCCACCACCACCACCATCATCATCATAATCAATTGCTTCATTCTCACTAACCCCATCCACAGCAGTGGCAGCAACCTCAACGGTATCATTATTGTTGCTATTGCTTCAGGTCCCTAATGGTAATTGCTCAGATGCTGAATGGGTCTGTTCGGATTACTACTATATTAATCACTTGAGGGATAACTGGGCAATGTAGTTTTAGATATATAAAAAGAAGGCATAGTCACAGCTGGACCTGGTTAGTTAATCAGGTTGTTGTTATTATTTAGGCCTAGGTTAGTCTTGGTTCAGCTGTGGCCATCCTTTCTTTATATATCTAAAGCAACATTACCTAATATATCCTTCTTTAGTTAGAGAGTAGGGTGTGGTTTGAGGCTGCTATTTCTAGCAGGTTGAGTGACTGTAATAGTCTTTTATATTGGCTCATAATTAATGAGTTAGTGCAAGAAGCTGGTATCTATAGTGACTGGCACAACAGGATCAGCAAAAATAAATACAGAAGTTAAGGGGAGAGGAGAATTGCAACTGCTTTAAATTGGTGGATCAGATTATGAATATAGTTACGGAAGTCACTAAGAAATTAATACAAACATACTTGAGCTGAAAATAATACAGTATAAGTTTATGCTACGACTTAGAATCAAAGATGTTAAACTATCAATGAAATCTCTACAAAAGAAGCTTTTAACCTGAAAGAAAAGAGCTCCAATTTACATTTATTGATGGAGAGAAAGCATTTGGCAAGGTGACAAAGTTCAATCTTTTGTTATTTGGTGACTGAAAGCGTAGATGAATACCTTGTGAGAGATGTTCAAGCTATTTATAAAGATGTAAACAAGCAGTGATTTCACTGAGACACTTTGTATGAAGGTGAGAATATAATAGGTTAATGTGTATTTCTCTGTTCTTTTCATAATCCTTGAGCAAATTTTCATGGGTTTCTGATTTTGTTTTATAAGTTTTCCTATTCTGGGAGTTTAATCCTCATTGGGGGAATATAGCATAGTTTGTGTTTACAAAAAAGTGCTCTAGGATCTCTGGAAACTTGAGAGAGAATGGACATTCAAGTGCATAGAGTTGTTGACAGCTTTGATGAAAGGCATCTGAAAATGTAGGGCCTCCCTAGACAATTGAGTGAGCCTAGATCGAAAGGATCCAATATGTGCTGTTTTGCAAATTTATCTAGCTCATGCCAGTAGGGAAAAATGATTCTCAAGTGTTCATGAGAATCGTTTTTCCATCTAAAGTCTTTTCATATTTTTTGTTCTTACTTGGAAAAGTGTCCTTTATTATTGTTATACTTGAGGATGGTCATATTTTGCCAATTAAACACATGCACTATATATTTGGTCATGATTTCAGCCACTCATTATCCCACATGTTTCCTCTTGATCTGCTTATTCCAAAAGTGGAACAAGAGAAGACACGTGTAATAAGTGGAACAAGAGAAGACACGTGTGATAAAGAGATGCTGAAGAGGTCACAGGATGTGACAAAAGAGCTGTGATAAAAAAGCTAAAATAATAATAATGGTTTCAAATTTTGCCACAAGGGCAGCCATTTTGGGGGAAGGGATGTGTCGATTACATCAACCCCAATGTTCATCTGGTACTTAATTTATTGACCCTGAAAGGATGAAAGGCTAAGTCAATCTCGGCAGAATTTGAACTCAGAACGTGGTGACAAGTGAAATACCACTAAGCATTTAGCCCGGTGTGCTAATGGTTCTACCAGCTCACCACCTTTAAAATAAAATAATGATAATAAAAATGAAGTGAAGACTTAATATAAAGTACTTGTGTTTAATTTGCAAAATATCACCATCCTCCAGTATAGCAATATCTGTTTCTATACATAATTTCAATACATGATTTCACATCAGGAATATTGAAAAACAAATAGATGAAGGTGTCCTTTATTTTCTGCCCATTTCATGTTTCTTTAATAAAGAAACCATCTGCATCTACTTGATCCTGCACTATCCTAATCTCCTTTTCGGTTAATATTCTTAGGTTAGCACTTACTATGGAAACCATTTATTGTCAGCCTATGGCATTGTTCCATCCAGCTTGTATTCTCTGTTTGCATCACATTATCAAACAGCTAATTTATCTTGCCTGCACACATGAACTGATACTTATAAAGCCCAAGCACTTTCTCAGGTTAAATACACTTTTGTTAACACTGCTTCCTAGTCCATAGATATCTTTCGTGGAATCCACACTATCATTGCAAACATTCAAGCTAGGTCTCTGGTTTGAAAATAACTTTGTTCTACTAGTTTGAGAACTGATAAGGGGCATGAGTGCAGCCTGTCTTCCTTTGATTAAATAATTAAGAAAATGAAACAAAACACAACCATGCTATCAATGTCCATCCATTGGATCATTATCAGCTTGTACCTTACTGCTGTGAATATTTTGCACATCCAACTTAAGGCTTCTCTACAGCATTGTATTCCTTACCTTTCTATGTAGGCTTCACATAACATCACTATTGTTACCTCCTAATGTATATTTTACACAGCATCACACTCTTAACCTCATTACTTTACACAGCTTGTTCTTTGCAATCGTACAAAAAGCCTGAATTTCTTGTAGGAGTCCATGTGGCTTAGTGATAATATTTGTTGTTTTAACTTAAATCACTGAAAAAGTAAAGGCTTTGAATTGTAATATCTTGTTGTTGAACCTGAGCTGGGACAATCCTACATTCTTTTAGGAATATTTAGGACCACATTTTCCAATGTTTCCCTCCTAGTATGTCCACATCCCTATAGGGTGTGATTTGAACGAGATGCAACTGCTATTTGTGTCAACTCAATCAATTGTGTAGAAGCTTCCTAGCTGTTACATTCTCAAATAGGCTGATACCTAGCCCTGGTTTCAGAACATTAACTGGGTAAGAACTTTTTCCCTTATGTGGGATCAGTCTAACATAGTTAATACCCTTGAAATATTTTGGTGCATATTTCAAACAAGGTAAACTGAGGTGCAACATGTAATGCACAAGGTATCTACTATGTATTTGAATTCAAATCCTATCAATTTGTAGTTAACTTTAACCAGTGAAAAATCACCCTCATTGCACATTTTACTGAGATATGTTTTTTTTCTTTTGTAGTATTATCTTTGTAATTATTGTATATGTATGAATCATTTTATAGCTATGTATGTAAAAATATGCGTGGGTAAAGTATATAATTTTTTTGTATTGCTTTACATCTACTTTTCTATGCAAGCATGGTTATAAATGTGTTGACATTTTTTTCAAATTTGAATATCTGTATATATTTTTAGTAGTTGTTTTTACCACTGGATGTTGTCCTAAGTACTTCACTATAATATATAGTGAAATGTGTTGGTAACCTTTGCAATAAGCCTGTCTTGCTTACAGACATAACATAGTTGCTAGTAAACTTTAAACACAAGGTCATGTCTAGGCAACAATTAAACCCTGTAATACAGAACATACCTATTATATTTGTTCCTTTAATTGTATGACATTCCTTTTGCAATACTTATGGCCAAATTATCTTCCAAGACTAATACTTTTAACCCTTTAGCATTTAAACCGGCCATATCCAGCCAAAATATTCAACCAGTTTTATTTTCAAACTGGCCAGATCCAGCCTCTCAGGCTTATTTTATGATATTAGTCTAAAAATTAATAATCATGTCATTGAAATTTCAGAGCTACAAAATAATGCTTGACTAATTCAAATCAATGTGAAGAAAGAAACATTAGGTATAACAGAGAAATCTGAATGTCAAAGGGTTAATCTAAACATTGCCCTGCATATAGTAACGTAACAGCCTATGTTCACTAAACTTTCCTAAGAAAAATGCCAGCAAATATTTTGTGCATTTTATGCTTATAGTTTTTAAAGTTTGCTTTGATTCCTTTGTATGATTTCATCAACCCCTTAAAATGTTATCATCTTAGAATATACATCCTTTCTTATCCACATCACTACAACTCTCTTTTTCATTGATCTTCATAGTTGTACGTTATTGTATTTAATGCTTTTGCTCTATTTTAGTAATACTAAAACTCTAGGGATGTTTGTACCCGAAATATCTCAGAAATAGTATATTTTTTCTTAATTTTTTTTTGCTTATTTATTTTCATACTTTGTTTCGGCAGTGCAGTACACATTTTTGTGACATTTGGACCTCTATTTATTAATGAAAGCGAGTAAACACAATTTTTGTTTGTTTATTTCTTGACAAAAAAAACAAAAAACATAGCTTCCATGACATCAACACACATACAGAATACACACATATAATGTCATGGCATGTCAATCAACGCAAACACATGTCTGCTGTCTGTGACATACACACACATAGTCTTCGCACTCTTTAAGGAAAAGATGTCAACTTTTTGACATACACAATATTTTAATCATTTAGAAATATCTTTTAACTGAATGTGATTTCAAAAATGTAAGTTATTTGTACAGTAAGTATTTATATTTTAGCTTTCTTTAAACAGACATTATTTTAATGTTTTTTTTTAAAATTATTTTCCAGTCGTTATTTTCTGTAAAATTTTTTTTATCTATTTGCTTTTGTTTTAAAATGAAAGAGAAGAGAAAGTGAAAGATGTATGTATGTGTATATGAAATGGATGTGTGTGAAAGAGAGAGAGTGAAGGGGTGTGTTGTCATGTATATGTACATACATCATTACATATGCGTACAACTTTTTTGTATGTACGTGTGCTTGTGAGAGAGAGAGTGAGTGAACTTGTGTTCTCATGTATGTGTAAGTCTCTCTTTCTCTTTCTCTCTCTCTCTCTCTCTCTTTCTCTCTCTCTCTCTCTCTCTCTCTCTCTCACACTCACACTCACACACACACACACACACACACACACACACACGTCCGTTTCGTATACATGTTCATACATCTTTCACTTCTCTTTCCCTTTAAAACAAAAGTAAATCAATAAAATTTTTTTATGGAAATTAACGAACAAAACCAGCTGATCCAGATGACAGTTCTGAGAGTCAAAGCGACAGTTCTGAGAGTCAAAGTGAAAGATCGCCCCCAAAGGAATACAGTTACAAAAGTTTTTTCGAGTGCATTCAATGTATTTCAGCTCCAAAGATTTGGCTGCTATTTCTAGCATGTCGTGCTACCACGTAACAGCTATTTGTGATAAAGGACCTGAAATACCTGTTACATGGTCACAGGACGTGCAAGAAATACCAGCCAAATCTTTCCTTTTCCGGGGAAGGGAGCCATTTACACATGATTTCAATGTCACATAAGTTGAAAGCAAGCAAAATAACCTGGAAAAGAAAAAACAAAACACATAAAACAAAATTCTGTTGCTGGGAAACTTAGATTTTCAAGGTAACCTAACAGGTCATGGGTAGTTTAGTTTTCTTCTTGTTCAATTCAGATTTAAGTTGCCTTCATGTTTCATCATCTCAAAGAAAAATAGAATACACATGTCGTATGATAGGTCAGTTTGAAAATGGCTTCATTCTTAAGGAGGAGCTACAAATATATTTTGAGGTCGTTGCCAGTGCCGCTGGACTGGCTCCTGTGCAGGTGGCACGTAAAATACACCATTTTGAGCGTGGCCGTTGCCAGTACTGCCTGACTGGCCTTCGTGCTGGTGGCATGTAAAAGCACCACTACACTCTCGGAGTGGTTGGTGTTAGGAAGGGCATCCAGCTGTAGAAACTCTGCCAAATCAGATTGGAGCCTGGTGTAGCCATCTGGTTCGCCAGTCCTCAGTCAAATCGTCCAACCCATGCTAGCATGGAAAGCGGACGTTAAATGATGATGATGATGATTAGTTCATATAATGTTTCCTTAATTGAGGCATAATAGCTCTGAGGTTAACTTGAGATAGTTGTTTGTAGTAGGAGTATCAACAAGTAGAACAACCCCATTCAAGCTAACTTGCAAAGCAACATGTAAAAATAGTTAAGTAGAGAGGATGTCGGACTTCCATCCTATAAGTGTTGAGCTTAAATCCATTATTTTAAGTGTTTCATGTATTTTGAGGGCTCTGGTAATAGCTCGATTTGCTAGAAATAGCAGACAAATCTCTCATACCATACCCTACTGTCTTACAAAACAAAACAAAGGTAGGATTGGTTAATTAATGTCTGACTGACAAAAAAAAAAAAAAAAAAAAAAGAGATAGTTATGGCTTGAATGTCTTTGATTATAGATCTGCTTGATTGGGATTGATCTTTGGGCTAAACAACAACATACCTCAGTTCACCTGTTACGAATAAATGCCAGATCATTTGGAAATCTCAACTGCAATGGACTGCCATACTAGCCAAAGGGAAAGTTACTTTATCTGCTAAGTGCTGTAAAACCAGAACCAGGCACTGAGTCTTAGGGTCCTCTTGAGGTTTTTGGATGTGCTAACTCTTACATTTATATCTATCATTGGCAACATCTTGCCAAATCTTGTGCTGGACAGAAGTAAGAAAATAGGCAGTAGCTCAGTGGTGGGTTAAGATCAAGAATTAGCTCACATCTTATTGGTTTACATTGCCCAAAATGAATGAATGATTAAACTACTGTAACTATCTCCTAGGCCTAGCTGCCAACAATAACTCTCTCAACCACTTCACACCCTACCATGACATATTGAACATTTGAAGGAAGGGTGAGATAGTGTATGAGTGCTTTGAGTAAAACTTGCATTAAAATGATACTAATACATTGATAAATAAATTATATATTTTCTGTGTGGATTGTAACTGATATGAAATAATACTCAACATTCACATTGATTGTTGTTTTTGGTCTGGTTTTCAACCAAGATCATGTCTATCCAAATCAATAAAATATATTTTAAAGCCAGACATTTGAATAGATTCTGTTTTATGATGTTGGTATGTTGGCAAAATGGTCAAGGCTTGGACTAATGCTTTACAGTATTTAGTTGTCTTCATCCACAATTTGAATGAAAGCCCATCTTGGACTGACTCTGTTTCATATATCTGGAGTTAAAATTCTGGGGGTTAATTCAATCAATTACATTTTAAACTAATAACTTGTGACCTTAAACCAGTGGAAACATAAAGAAGAAAAAAAAATAATCTAAATTCCTGCTAGGGTATTGTTAATCGATTTGAAGATATTGAATTTGATGTAATGTGCAAATCATTACTTCTCAAATGTTTTTAACTCCTTTTTATTTAGTATTTATTCAGTGCTCCCTTGCTATTATTCAGTGCGTTCCTTACCATTTTTAATGTATGCATGCAACCACACACACACACACACACACACACACACACACACTATTAGGCCCGAGTAATTTAGTTTTGGGTTCAGTCCCATGGCCTGGCACCTTGGGCAAGTGTCCAAAGTCATGAGTTGTTTCAATAAACTGAAACTGAAAGAAGCTCTGTGTGTGTGTGTGTGTGTGTTGGAGTGTGTGTGTGTGTGTTGGAGTGTGTGTGTGTGTGTGTGTGTTGGAGTGTGTGTGTGTGTGTGTGTTGGAGTGTGTGTGTGTGTGTGTGTGTTGGAGTGTGTGTGTGTGTGTGTGTGTTGGAGTGTGTGTGTGTGTTGGAGTGTGTGTGTGTGTGTGTTGGAGTGTGTGTTGGAGTGTATCATTGTAAATGAGCATCTCCAATCTTTCATGAAAGATATTTTTGGGTATGGGGAAAATATTATCTTGCTTGGAAACATGTGAATTCTGGTAATAGGATGGGCATTCAGCTGTAGAAAGACTACCCAAAAGAATTCTGTCTAATCCATACACGCATAGAAAAGTGAAAATTAAAATGATGTTAATGTAAAAGTTTGACCCAGACAACTAGTTACTAAAGCACCGTCCTACTATAAACATAGAATAGGTTTTATTTATTTACTTATTCAGTTTTGAAGTCTTTTATTAATGTTGCGATTTTAACAAAGACGTTGTTTATCATATTACATTTAAAAGTTAATATTTAAATAGGTCAACAGACAAAACACAAAAATGCTGTACCGATGCATGTGTTGCTCTATACTATTCCCTTTCTGTCAAGTACCCATTTAAAATTATCCATGATGATATTGCTCACTTTGAGAAACACTAGTGTATAAAGATAAATTAGATATTAGATTGTACTTGGCCACTGCATCCCAGTGATTGTGAATATAGTATTCATTTAAATATAGTAAATGAATACTATATGAATATAGTATTCATTTAGTGGAGGCGCAATGGCCCAGTGGTTAGGGCAGCGGACTCGTGGTCGGAGGATTGCAGTTTCGATCCCCAGACCGGGCATTGTGAGTGTTTATTGAGCGAAAACACTTAAGCTCCACGAGGCTCCGGCAGGGGGTGGTGGCGACCCCTGTTGTACTCTTTCGCCCCAACTTTCTCTCACTCTTTTCTTCCTGTTTCTTGAGTAACACTGCCATGGACTGGCGTCCCGTCCAGCTGGGGGGAACACACACACCATAGAAACTGGGAAACCGGGCCCATGAGCCTGGCTAGGCTTTGAAAGGGTGCATAAAAAAAGAAAATTCATTTAAACCAATGGTTCTCAACCATTTTTTCCCTTTGCCCCACCTTTAATTCCTATTTTACTCTACTGGACCCTAATAAACATTCAGTGTTTTAGAAAGTCCCATTATATTTCTATAATTAAATATCATTAGGAATTCTATAAGCAAAATTGTTAGAGTATTGTGTATTGTCAAAGGATAACCAATTTATTGCATGCAATTTTCAATAACAAAATCTTTTGTGGACCCACTGATTTAAATGATAAAATAAGTACTACTAATATTAGTGAAGAAGAGAAGCAAGAATAGATGTGCTCATTATTTCTTTAAGCTCTCTTTTACTGGAGAATAGGAATGAATGACCTTTTGAAGAGGCTTGAATGTGATTTATGTATAGTTTTGACTTGGAGATTTATAGTTGAAAGAATTTTGACAGGAAGTGAGTTTGAAGAGCGCAGTTGTGTGAAAGAACAGCTGGACTAAAAGTGTATCATATAGTGACTGGTCACAAAGATATTCTGTGAATGATAGAAAGTATGCATCAAGGAGGCTTAGGTTGTTGTAAGCAGCAGTAGAAGAGAGAAAAGATAGAACTTTGAAGTGATCTAATCAATTATTTCACATTTTCACTAACAAAAAAAAAAAAAAAATCCTTTTATCCAGTTAAAATAGAATAAATTTTTCTAAATCTATGTTCACGTCAGACCTTTATCAACTATTAAATGACACAAAACTAAGAAAAACACTGATTGCTGATGAAATAATTTCATTAGATTCCCAATAAAAAATTCATTTCAGATGAACAGATTCTAGCATTTAATTTGTTAACGAAAGGTGAAAGTTCCATAAGACTTTTGTTCAATTTAATTTTGATTCTTTTCAACTAAGTACAAGACTAAATTTTATTGGATAGAGACACGGCTGATTGAATTGACCCTAATGTATTATCGATGTTTTGTTTTTATTAACTTTGGTGGGATGAAAGGCAGTCTTGGTATGGCTTGAATTTGGAACATAAATAGATGAAATTGAAATTGCGTGAAGCTGTGTGAAATAGCTCTAGCTAAATACTCTTCTCTATCGTGTTGATGCTTTAATACTGGTGATCTTTTCTATTGATTTGTTCATTGATGGATTTCTTGTTCTTTCTCTCAACTCTGTACATGTGCTACACTTCCTTTAAATAGCATCTTACATCCATCCAATTTTCTATGTTTGCATGACTGGGGTGATATTTGTTGAAAAAAAGATTTTCCTGCTGGATACCATTTGTTAACCAGTAACCATTCTGCTATGGTGTAGGAGTGGACTCTGACTGTTACCAGTCAGCCAAATTGGTGCAAGCCAAGTTGTGTTCCTTGTACAAGAATGCTATAATTGTAATATGATCTTATCTAGGCCCAAGTGTTAAGTATATATAAATCTCAATGCCATTTTACTTCATGTCTCACTTCTATTGCATAATATAATACTTTAAATGCATAGAACATTATAGACTGCTTTACAAATTGCTCAGATCAAAGAGGATGTACATAAGACAAAATTTCATGTTTAAATGCCGATGATTTGTGACTTAGATTCTTTGAATTTAGAAAAAAGACTTCTAGTTATTGTTTGAAACACAGTCTAACAGTTGAGACTTGAAACAAATTTTGTCTGACTGTTAAGTTAACATTTGCAATTCAATATGAGTGACCTTTTAAGCAGATCTCTAATTCCTTTTGGTAAGGAAGATATAGTTGTTAATATCAAAATCTAGGTGGTTACATTGTAGATTTCAAGTTCAGGGGATATCTTCTCTAACTGCTACTTTCTAGTAAAATATAGCTTTAGCTTACAGAGCTTTCAGACCTTTTAATGTGATCTTAGCAAAGCATTTGCTAACAAAGAAGCTTGTATGAAATCAATTAACCTGCTTTTGGTAGCTCATTCTCTCTCAGAAACTCCCTACTGTTTTAAATGGAGTTGCTTTGCTTTGCCTGAATGCTAAATATATAGTCACCATTTTTTTTTCATTTTGTTACAATAAGTTATGTTGTGATTTTGCATGTGTGTAGATAAGTGGAATGTTTTTCAAGCTTCTGTGTAGTGTAAATCTTCCAATACTGTGTTTATTGTTAATTTTAATTTCATGATTTTATAAAAATACTCTCCCTGTCCTTTTTTTAAAAAAAATTGTTGCAATTCCAAATTGTTAAGTACCACATAAAACAGAATCAATTTTAACAGAAAAGTATTTTGCACAGCAAGAGCTCTTAAGTAGACAATATTTCTTGTTCAGCATTTGGTGTTTCGATAAAAGGTGGAAATTGAAAGAATGGTTTAATGTCTGTATACGAAGAACATAGTTTGGTCCGTTAAATATGTAGGAACTGTTTTTTTTTTTGTTTTATTTCTGTTAAACTTGAATCATTTACAACAAATATTTATTGGTAATGGTTTGTTGGGAAATGATATTAAGAAAGAAATCCAATATGTAATGAAGTCTTGTTGAAACCATAAAACTCTTAAGATTTAATATATTATTATAGGCGTAGGAGTGGCTGTGTGGTAAGTAGTTTGCTTACGAATCACATAATTCCGGGTTCAGTCCCACTGCGTGGCACCTTGGGCAGGTGTCTTCTACTATAGCCTCGGGCCGACCAAAGCCTTGTGAGTGGATTTGGTAGATGGAAACTGAAAGAAGCCCATTGTATATATGTGTATGTGTTTGTCCCCCCCCCCAACATCGCTTGATAACCGATGCTGGTGTGTTTACATCCCCGTAACTTAGCGGTTGGGCAAAAAGAGACCGATAGAATAAGTACTAGGCTAACATAGAATAAGTCCTGGGGTTGATTAGCTCGACTAAAGGCGGTCCTCCAGCATGGCCATAGTCAAATGACTGAAACAAGTAAAAGAGTATTGTTTCTAGCTTAGGCACAAAGTTAGCAATTTCAAGTGGAGGGGTATACTCCTTCCTATGAACTTACATATTATATATCAATTATATCAAAATGTAATTATGTATATATATATTAACCCTTGTATTAAACTTGTGCTTTATTTTATCGACCCGATGATGATGAAAGGCCAAGTTACCCACAGCTGGATTTGAACTGAGAACTGGGAAAATACTGCAATTCTTTCTAATTCTTACAACTTTGCCAACCTGCTACTGTTTATATGATGACATCTATCAATAGTTGATGTTGGTGTAGGGACAGTCAATTAAACTCAAAGGTACATCACTATATGTATGTGTGTGTGATTGTGTCGCTGTTGGGACTTGCACACAAAGCAATGTACAAATATTACTCAGGGGTATGGAGAAATTTCAACTCAAGGTTTTCCCTTCATGCATTATTCTAGAATGAATTTTCATTTGTGTAGATGTAGGTGTGTGGTTAAGTTTGCTTCCTAACCATTTGGTTCCAGGCAGTGGAGGTGCAATAGCCCAGTGGTTAGGGCAGCAGACTCGTGATCTTAGGATTACGGTTTCGATTCCCAGACCAGGCATTGTGAGTGTTTATTGAGCAAAAACACCTAAAGCTCCACGAGGCTCCGGCAGGGGATGGTGGCGAACCCTGTTGTATTCTTTCACCACAACTTTCTCTCACTCTTACTTCCTGTTTCTGTTGTGCCTGTAATTCAAAGGGCCAGCCTTGTCACACTATGCCACACTGAATATCCCCGAGAACTACGTTAAGGGTATACGTGTCTCTGGAGTGCTCAGCCACTTGCACGATAATTTCACGAGCAGGCTGTTCCGTTGATCGGTTCAACTGGAACCCTCGATGTCGTAAGTGATGGAGTGCCAACAACAATTTGGTTCCAGGTAAAATCCCACTGCAGGGCACCTTTGACTAGTGTCTCTTATAGCCCCATGTTGAAGAAATTTTGTGAATGGATTTGGTAGACAGCTCATCATACACATGTTCCTTTCTTTGAATTTATATTGATCTACAGTCATTTGCTTTCTTAATTCATTAACATTCAGCTTACTCTGTCAAATGTTAATATTTATTCACATCATTTTGAATTAATCAGGTTTTGTCTTGTAGCTTTGCAATTTCAATAATGTGCTTACATTATTGGTATATTTTTGGTATGAGATTGTGGAGTAGATGTGAGAAGCCAGATCTCGTCAATTTGAACATAGAACTGGTAGAATATTTGGGCCTGTTATGGCTGTTTTAAGTGCTAAAGGGTTAAAGCAAACTGCATATGGTAACCTGTCAAATGCATTTATTGTCTGTGATGTACAATGAAACTGCTTGCTATCTGTAGTAGGGTTGACTGCTTAACTTACCATGAAACATTCTGAAGATTGGTCTTTTAGTTAAACTACAGTGTGTGCGCGCACACACACACTAATAAAAAGGTTCGCTTATTAGCAATTAGAACCTAGAGGCAAAATTAATAGAGGTTGCAAAAGTGACTGAGGGTGCTAGCCAGCACTGTTTATGCTAAAATAAGAGTTAAATTAACTCCAAAGCTACAAATCACAACTCAATGATTGACAATGAGAGGTAAGCCCCTATTGTATGAAACAGAATTGTGATTTCGAATCTTGTTGACACCTTAATTCTCATCAGCGGCTTTTAACGCTTAGGGTTAAACTCATCTTCTTTTATCAATCATATAAGAATATATATATATATATATATATATATATATATATATATTCAACAAGATTCGAAATCACAATTATATATATATATATATCATGTGAATGGTGATGGAATGCTGGTGATAAGTTTACATATCTTTGCTGTGCTTGGTTCTGGAAATTACAGATTTTGTATCTGTATTGTAGGTTGCACAAGCTTTGTAAACTAAGCAGCATATTGTGTTGGCTATCAAATTGCTTTGTATTTTGTTTATATGTGGTTTGTGACAAGTGTAGTCAAATGATGTCAATGATACTTATGGTGGCATATGTAATAGCTTTGAGTGTTATAGCTGTCACATGTTCTTTGTGTAAGACTCTGTTATTACTGACTACAGAGGCTTGAATCCATGTTTTGAATTTGGAATGGTAATGAGTTGCTAATGTAATAAATGAACACCACATTGGTTGGGATTGACATTACCTTTTGTCCTTATGGGGCTGTTATTGCCTAGACGCCAGTTGAGCATAGGGGTCAATGTAATAGACTTATACCCACACCCCTGAAATTGATGGCTTTGTGTCAAAATTTGAAGCCAATATAATAAATGTTTGTTTTCCTAAGAATTTTGAAGATAAGTACTAGAATTTTGTCTGATTTCCAGATCTTGGAAACTTTGCACTTTTGGTATAATTAAATGAAGATATTGTTGTGCATGTTAATTTCTTAATTCCCTAAATGTCATATGTGTGGTTTTGAGTTTGTGGATTTCCCTTTTGCTTTTCTGATGGAAGTTGCATATCTTGCATGGCTGTGTGTGTCTCTCTCTCCTTGTCAATAAGCTGAGACGGAAGTCAGAAATCACATGGGCATGAGATTTAGTGTTTTAATCATGTGATTATTCACACAACATAACCATGCCTCTTGTATAATATGGCAAAGTAAATGCATAAGTAAAACATTATTTAAACTTGACAGGAGAATTATCAAGGGAGCCATTCTGTTTGTTTTAGACTTTCTCATCCCTACTTTATTTTTTTCTTCTGTCACTCTTCCTTCATTGGAATGGGTACACTGGTTTATTAATCTTGACTAAAAATGACTACAGACTGAAAATTGTCATATAGATAATATTACATCAGTAGTACACATAATATATGTATGTATAGATGTGTGTTTATATGTAAAGCTTAAAATGTAATTTAATAAGAATATTTCATATAAAATAGTACAGACAGAAACCAAGAAGTAAATTGATTTTTGTTTGTATCCTAATACCACATATTTTGTTTACTCTAAATCTTATAATTTTCACAGCAATTTGAATGTAGCAAAAAAATAATTCAATAACATAGCCAGAACCATATACATTTATTTGTATTTATCTTTATCAAACTCATTTATTTTTAAAGTTTGCTTTTCTTTTTAAATATTTTCAGCCATTTTCCTTTAACTCATTTTTGTTAATTTGGTTGTAAATCACGTTTGGACACATTGTATAGAATATAAATATCTAAAACCATTCTGCTGAAGCTACGAAAGTAAAATACATATCTATTTAAAAAGAAATTGGAATTAATTCATTTGGTGATTTATTTATTTATTTGTGATTATCTATTTTCTTTGAATTTGCTCTAAAAATCACCACAGTGTAAGGCACATGTATGGCTGTATGGTTAAGAAGTTTGATTCACAGCCACATAATCTTTGGTTCAGTCCCACTGGGTGACACCTTGAGCAAATGTCTTTTACTATAGTCTCGGGTCAATCAAAGCCTTGTGAGTGGATTTAGTAGACAGAAACTAAAAAAGAAACCTATCATGTATATATGTATATATGCATATATGTTTGTGCCCTTGTCTTAGAACTTGTTAATTGTAAACGAATGTCAACATCATAAAAACAGTCTGTTTACAGTTTTCCATGAAAACATGTCCAGACTAGGGAAAATATCATCTTGCTTGGAAACAGATGAGAGTTAATAACAGAAAAGGCATCTGGCCATTAGAAAACCTGCCTCAACAAATCTGACGCCTGCAAGCATGAGACAAATAGATGGGAAAACTATGATGACTATGTCTGAATTAATTAATTAGATATATGTAACGAATTGTAAAACTTCAACATGTTGAAGTATATTTAAATGTTCTAAACAAATGTTGTCTTAGTGTGAATGACGTCTGAGGACTAAGTTGTCAACAAATTGATATAGATGATGAAAAGATTGGTTTCATAATTACTAATGTTCATCATTACTTTCTGTCTAGGTCTAAAGAAATATAATTTAATTTACATAGGTTTAGGTTATTTACTTTTTAATGATAATTCAACAAGTGTTAAACATTCTCTTTACACTAAAGCACAGCATAAATGCTAATTGTGTTCAAATAGCAAATGTTAAACTACATTTCTTTATAAAATGAATGTAGGTTATGTTATTCCCTAATTAACCATTAATTTTCCATGCAGAAGGTATGCCTAGCTGTACTCATTCATTTTAAAGCCTAACAAGTATGAGAATACTATAAGAAAGTATAAGAATATCCTCTACTGAGCAGATGTGGTAAGACTGAAACATGTCCAGAGTTGTCTTTGTATTTCCCAAAGATCAACCTCACTACCCACTGCACGTCTCTCTTTCTCATTCAGTTTTTAATCACTTTGTTTCAGAGTCATCTCCCTTACCATTCTGAGCAAAAATTGTCATTGATCCTAAACATTTTTTCTTTTCACAATGGATGTATTCACGGTTGATTAAACTTAGTTTTTTATTCATTACATCAAATATAGTAGATGGCTCTTAACTACATGAGAAGGCCTTGCTGAGAAGTTCCCAATTATTTCTATCTAAAATGTGTTGTTATTTCTAACAAAGGAAGGGCTTTATAGAAATATCCCCAACATATCAATTATTCAAGAGCTGGTGACCAGATATGGTAGTCACTGCTATTAAAGCAAAGATGAATTATTGAATGAGCTTCTTTTGCAGATTCCAAGCCATGGGAAATTGCATATCAGATGATATGCTAGAATGACATGCATTGGTCAGCTCTTATAATGTTGAGTTACAAATAGAAAATCTCAAAAACATCATAGAAGACAGGAATGCTTGAAGAGAAAGAGTAGCTTGGATCCACGCAACCTGCTTGAAATAATAAAAAAACACACTGTTGAGCTGTAGATCAAATTGTTTGTTATGAAGAGAATTTTTAGTGCTTTTCAAACTATCATCAATATATAAAGTAACTAAACAGTATTTCTATATAGTTTTAAACTATTATTTTATTTGCAGAGCAGCAGCTTTAAGTAGAAACTTGATAAGTAGTGGTAAATGGAAAGAGGGAGTGATAGAATTTTTTTTTTTCTAATTACATATGCTGTTTGTTGAGAACTTGAAATATACTCAAACTTGTTTGACGACAAGAACTGCATATATTTCAGACATAAATATGCTTTGGTATTATAATTTTTTTAAAGTTAAAATATAGAGAAATAATTAATTTCTGTGTAAGTAAATCTAAGTTAGTAGCTGTTAGCATTCAGATTACTCTATCAAATGTAATGCTTAATTCACATTGTTTTGAATTAATCATGCATTATCTCATATCTTTGAAATTTCAAAGATGTGAGTGTTATTTTTAGAATAACATTGTAGGGTGGGTATGAGAGGCTGAGTCTGGCCAGTTCAAACATATAACAGATAGAATTTTTGGGCTAGATATGGCCAGTTTAAATGTAAAAGGCTTAAACACTTGAGTCAGAAATAGATTATGTGGAAGACTAATTAATTGTTTCTTATTCCTTGGAATTTCCTGATGTTTCTGAGAATAACTCCACTACTTGTACTAAATTGAATGAATATCAAAAGCTCCAATATAGAAAATATATAATTCAGTATTTTACAATTTCCATGCTTTAGTTTCTGAATATCAATTTTCATTTAGATAAACTGCCAAATGGTTAAAAAAAAAATATTTGCAGTCCTTGATTCCTGGGTTCAGTTCCTACTGTGTGGCATCTCAAGCAAGCATGTATCTTCTACCATAGCATTGGGTTTCCCCAAACCTTGTCAGTGAAATTTGGTAGATGGAAACTTTGTGGAAGCCTGTTGGATAAATTGTACTTGTAATTTAAAATCCAGTCCTTTCACTTTGTGTATCATGCTGATTTTACCTAAGATTTGAATTACATGTACATGTGTCTGTGGAGTGTTCAGCCACTTACTTGCATATTAAATTCAATGAGTTGCAGGTAAACCAGATGATCAAAGAATTGAATATTCATGGAAACCAATAGAGATTGATTGTTATTTATATCATAAGAAGATGTAACAGTTATTCACAGGTTTTGTTGTTTGGACTCATTCAGACTGCTGTTTGAAAGGTTCAAGTTTTAGCTTACAAGAAGTGAAAGAATGGGAGTGGCTAACTACACTTGCAGACTTTTAAATGGGTGCTAAGAGTGGTGGGCGAGGGATGGAAAGAGGGAGAAGGATAGCAGAATAATTGAGAGAGGAAGTTTATATATCAGACAAATTTGTCGAGAAAGCAGATTTAAAGCAAAAGAGGCACTAAGGTTTTGATGTGCTGTGTCTGTGGGTTTTTTTTTTAATTGGTCAGCAAAGATGTGCAGGCTATTACTGGAAGTAAAGTCAAAATCATCATCATCGTCTTAACATCCACTCTTCTATGCTTGCATGGGTTGGATGGAGTTTATTGAGCTAGATTTTATATGGTTGAATGCTCTTCTTAAACCCCAACCCTCATCTTTTTCTAAGCAAAGTAATATTTCCCTATCATTAGACATATTCTCCACGGAACACTAGAAATGAACAACATTGTTTAGTATGACTTAATGTTTGTTTAGAATCAGCACACAACCTCAAGACTAGGGTACACACACACACACACACGATGGGCTTCTTTCAGTTTCTGTCTACCTAACCCACTCACAAAGCTTTGTGTGCAAATAATTGTCAATTTCTTTCTAGCCGTGCTGGTTAAATTATCCTAAGTATATTGTATACCTTTATACTTTCAGATGGTTGCCCTTATAAGGAAACCAATTCATCATGGACCCTTTTTTGGTTATAATTGTAATTTTCTTGTTTGTTTTTAATTTTAGGATGCTTTGCATGTGGTATGGAAAGTGGTTTCCGGGTTTACAACACCGACCCTTTAAAAGAGAAAGAAAGGCAAGGTAAGTGTAACAGTTATGTTTGTTTTGACTTAAGCATTATTGCCTTATTAAAATGTTCAACATATGTACAATGAAGTGTGTTGCCCGTTATAGGTTTGTGAGTGACTTTATAATAGAATATGTCTTATGGTATGTTAATATCCACATAGGTACCAGTGTGAAACACTGGCATGGATTTAATTATATAGTTACACCATGTCCCTACACTCACACCATCATTGCTAAAATATCTTACAAAAGATATATATGGTCCAACCCATGCTAGCTTGGAAAGCGGATGTTAAACGATGATATATGTCAGTAAATAGTGGGGTTGTGTTAACCGCACGTGGAGAAATAATAGGAAAATGAAAAATAATAATAAGGCAGAATGCTAAACTGGAAGCATATTTTAATAAAGATTTCTCTAACCGGCTTTCATTGCGAAGCAAATTTTCAAGAAGAGGGAGAATGAAAATGTTTTTTTACAAAGAAGTACAAAATGAAGAAAATGATATATAAAAAAATAATATATAAAAAAATAAATATACCAATACATTATATTGTCTTTGAGCTTTTGAAGTTCAATGGTAATTCATGTATATAATGGTTGGAAAAACAAGGATGCATGAGAATTGAGAGTTGTGTTAGGTTTAAAAAAAGGGTTAAAAGTTTGTGTTAAGCAGGAAGTGTGGTGTCAAAACAGGAAGTGTGTGGAAGGGGAGACAAATGTTTTCAGTTGGAGTTATGAACTCTTTTTTTCAAGAGTTCATAACTCCAACTAAAAACATTTGTCTCCCCTTCCACACACTTCTTGTTTTGACACCACACTTCCTGCTTAACACAAACTTTTAAACCTAACACAACTCTCAATTCTCATGCATCCTTCTTTTTCCAACCATTATATACATGAATTACTATTGAACTTCAAAAGCTCAAAGACCATATAATGTATTGGTATATTTATTTTTTTATATATTATTTTCTTCATTTTGTACTTCTTTGTAAAAAACATTTTCATTCTCCCTCTTCTTGAAAATTTGCTTCGCAAAGAAACCCGGTTAGAAATCTTTATTAAAATATGCTTCCAGTTTAGCATTCTGCCTTATTATTATTTTTCATTTTCCTATATATATATATATATATATGGTATTTAGATTTATACTCAATATAATTTCAATGTTAATGCATTGGTTCAACATCACTTGCTCATTTGCAACTGTTAACAAATAGGAGGGAACTACTGCTGCTGTTTATTTTCTTGAGACACCAAGCAGAATGTGAAAGTTTCATAACTAGAAGAATGTTCATGTAGGAGCTAAGTTAGTTAGTATAGTAACATCACCACCAGCAACAACTACCACCACAAATAATAGTTGAAGATGGGGAAGTTTCTGTCAGAACAATCCAACTGTTCATTGAAACATAGAAAGCTTACAACAATGGCCAGTGGTGAACTGGGTTTAAAAATATTGGTTGCCAGGAGACTAAGGGGGGCCCACTGGCAACTACAATGCTATCATTTAGTTTTTTTTTTTTTATTAAAAGTATTCTTTCCAACTGTCTACAAACACAGCCAGGCTGAAATAATTAATGTGTTTTTCCAGGAGTGAATAAAAAATTCTCAAACTTGAGGGGATGGGTCCCTTAGATACTAACAAGCCCCCTCCCCCCATATGGATACTTATGGCGTAGGGGCCCAGTTGCTATCGGGTAAGCTGGCAACCTGGCCAATCCACCACTGACAATGGCTATATCTAAAGTTACAATTGAATAAGACTAGAAGCTTACTCTCTTCCTACCATTGATACTCGTTTTCTCATGTATATCAATATCTTTTAGATATCTTAACTGATGCTGCCAGATGTGCTATTATAAACAATCAAAGACAACAAACCGAAAGAGGGAGCTACTATGTGGCAGTTCGACCTGCTAGAAATAGCAGCCAAATCTTTTTCAAATCACATCTTTCCCTCTTCAAAATATTTTTGACAATGGCTCTGCTCTATCATGTTTATTCCAGGATTAAACAATACCAATGTCTAAAAACATGACCGTTGTCCATCAAAACGAACCTCACACTGATCAATGGCTTAAGTATTTATGCAGACTGTGTCTGATTAACTCCTGGCAAATAACCGAAGATGTAAGGCAAGGTAAATTCTAATACAAGGACAAGTACAAACTTAACATCAAAATTTTAAAATTACGATAACATAAAAAATGTCAATGCTTTGCCAAAACTGTATTTGATCATCCAGCAACTCCACACCCTGAATAAAGTATATTTATTTATGTGTGTGTGTTTAGAATAATCTCAGGGTTTTGTTTATGCATTACAAATATTTTAGCATTTGCATATAACACTGCTAAGACATTTTCTTTTTTTGTCAAATATATCAGGTCATCCCATAAGTTCTGTCCGAATTTTGAATAAAGAAAACAAGTGATCAAATGTTATATTTAATTGAAATTTAATCATCAATATACTTTCCCTGATTATCTAAAATTCATTCCATCTATTATTTACAAGCTTTTTAATCCCATCAATGGATTAAAACTCTTTTGGTTTCAAAGCAAAAAACTCTGAAATGTCAGTTTCGATCTCTTCTTGGCTTGCGAAAGTTATGTTTCCCAAATGATTCTGTGAACTATGAAACAAATGGTAGTCTGAAGGAGCAAGGTCGAGAAAATAAGGTGGATGAGGAATTTTTTCCCAACCAAGCTCTTTGATCTTCTGGGATGTGATCTTTGCAGTGTGGGGTCGTGCATTGTCCTGATGAAACATCACTCCTTTCCGATTCACTAAAGCAGCTCTTTTTTCCTTCAAAGTTTGGTTCAAATGCTCTAATTGCTGACAGTAGACGTGAGCATTGATTGTTGCATTAGGTGGTAACAAAGTGAATTACTCCTTTGCAATCCCACCAGATAGAGAGAAGAACCTTTTTTCCATGAAGTTCCCTTCTCAGTTGTGGTTGAGCCTTTTCCCATTTACCAAGCCACTGTTTATGATGTTTAATATTTCGATAGAAGATCCATTTTTCATCACCAGCCACAAGTCTATCCAAAAAGGGTGAAATAAGTTCGCAAGAACGAAGAGAAGAGCAGATGTCAACTTGGGATTTGCGGTTGCTTTCGGACAATTCATGAGTCACCCATTTCCTAAGTTTAGGAACCTTTCCAAGTTGTTGAAGATGACGATGAACAGTTGTATGGTTTGAACTAAGCTTCATTGCCAATTCTTCAACTGATAATGCAGGATTTTCTTCAAGTAATGCCTCAAGGGGCTTATCATCAAACTCAACTGGACGTCCTGTTCGGTCTCCATCTTCAAGGCTGAAATCTCCACTTCTGAATTATGCAAACCATCTTCTACACATTCTTTCATTCAAGCATTCTTTCCCATAAACTGAGTGTATGTTCAAGTCGCTTCTGCTGCAGAGTTTTCTTTTTTGTACTCATAAAGCATTACGTGCCTTAAATGCTCTTTGGACACTTCCATGTTAGAAAGGGTTTTAATCAAAGAAATTTTAATTCTATTATTCTGTAAAATAATATTTAATTAGTTTAAATGTACACAAATGCATAAAAATAATTTTAAATTCCATTCGACATTCTAAAATACTATTAAATTTTATTCAATTTTAAAAAAGGTAAAATCGGACAGAACTTATAGGATGACCTGATAATTTCACTGTTTTAGATGTATCGCTTCTATTTTGTATAAAATAAAAATTATCATTTTTCCAGTGTCGTTAAAGTAAAAATATGACTTTTTTGTATTTGATAATGTTCTCTAATGTTTTAAAATTCCACTTTCTTAATGTCTTTTCATTTTTCTGTTTTTTTTTTCTTTTTTTCTTTTTAGACTTCAATGATGGCGGAATAGGTCACATAGAAATGCTGTTTCGTTGTAATTATCTTGCTCTTGTGGGTGGTGGAAAAAATCCCAAATATCCACCAAACAAAGGTAAAATTTATATCCTGTTTTATGAAATGGAATGTATTGCTGTTCTGAGAATTGAAATGTTTTGGGGGAGAAGTGTATATGGAATGATAGTGGCACACATGCTGTCACTGATATCAAAAGAAAGTTGTGGAAAAGCTATTACATGAGGTTATTGAAAAGGAGAGGCTTTATATAAATGGAGTAGGTAATGGAATTTATGAAAGAGTTATGGCACAATTGATTAGGAAGAATTTGGCATTGTATCAGTAAAAGGTACTACTAATGCTCTGTTTATAGGGAGACAACTGCAGAAGTACTTAGCTTGGTGTAATCCTCTGTAGCTAGTGTTCATTGATCTTAAAAACCTTTTGACACAGTTCCGCACTCAGTAATCTGGATGTAGCTAAGGGAATGAGGGGTAAATGAATGACTTGTGAAATCCTTGCAAGCCATGTAGAGCAGTGCAGTTAGTAAGGTGAGATTTAGTGATGAGTTCAATGATGAATTTAACTTGCAGGGATGAGTCCATAGGCCTCACTTCTTATCCTTCACTCCTCTTTATTATAGTCCTCTAGGTTACAACAGAAAACGTTTGACTGGTTTTCAGTTGGAATTCTGTATGTTGTTGATCTAGTTCTTATAGGTGAATCTGTAAAAGATTTAGGCATGACACTTTAGATATAGAAGCAAAACCCAGAATTGAAAGGCCTCAAAGTAAGCTTAGCAAAGGCAAGTTTTAGTAAGAAAGAAAGATAATGGGTCCCTGCAGTTATTTGAGAAGTAGTTTTGCTTGATATGCAGAAATAGATTAGGCAGGAATTATATATGTAATAATCTAGTACAGTGGTTCCCAACCTTTTTTATGCCACGCACCCCTAAAAACTTTTAATATGTTCTCGCACCCCTTAAAGCAATAATTTATATAAGAGTAAAGGTGCCTGGGGCAATTGCCCTCTTTGACCCCTCATAAATCCAGCTCTGCTTGCACCCCCTGGAATGCTATCTTACACCCAATGACCACTTCCCAGCACCCACACCAGCGCACACACTAGCACTGACCACTTTCCAGCACCCACACCATCATCTACACATGCACGTCAAAGTCACCAGCCCCCATCCATATGCACATACATGCTCTCACATACACTTGCGCACTTTTGTTTTGGGATCAACACCACTTTATTATCTCCCCTTCTTCCTAGCTCTCCTGTGTGACTCCTCTGTCCGGCATTCACCATGATAGATCACTAGCCATTAAACCTTTTTTACTTTCTCTTCCTGTTTATTTCTGTGTTCTTTTCTTTGGAAGAGTGTAGGCTTGAATCATAAAAGATTTTCTCACGTCCCAAGCATTAAACTAATATATCTATTTGTTACTTATACACTCGTCTTTGTCTTTTGTTTTTTCGTAAATTCTCACTATATATATATATATATATATATATATATATATATATGTGTATGTGTGTGCATGTCTCAGTGTCTATGTTTGTCCTCCACCACTGCTTGACAACCGCTGTTGGTGTATGTTTACGTCCCCATAATTTAGCAGTTTGGCAAAAGAGACTGGTTGAATAAGCACCAGGCTTAAAAAATGAAAGAGAAGTACTGGGGTCAATTCATTTGACTAAAAATTCTTCAAGGTGGTGCCCTAGCATGGCCACAGTCAAATGCCCGGAACAAATAAAAGATAAAAGAATGTAGAGAGGCTTTGAGACCAAAGGTTCCAGAAAATCAGTGTCATACAGATATGACACTGATAAAATGTGCCCAGCATGTTCTGTAATGTGTTATTAGAAAAAAAAACTATTCAGCTATAGAAGCCATACCAAAGATGAAATATAAGGTGTAAGATATTGTCCTTGATTTATCAAAGAGGCTAGTAACACTAAATAAGAATTGGAGTGAATAGTGATGCACCACCCATCCTATGCTAGTATGGAAAGTAGATGTAAAATAAGGATTATGATAATGGCTTTTACATTATTTCTTCCTTTTGAGCACATTGTTGATACAGCATTATTTTAATCAGTACGCTCTTCAATCACTCCCAGAGGATGTTCCTGAGTTAGATCAGGGATTGAACTAGGACTTGTTGTTTATTTTGCCAATTGGATCTATCTACTAGATCATAACTTTATTTTTTTTTCTATAGGTTCCATGCATATAATTGGTAAAACACATCAATAGATAGTACCTCTGGCCCAACATAACAAAATCAAGGAAAATATATGGAGACAAAATGATAAGTCTATTGTCTCCTATGGTGGTTGTTGTTGGCACTCTGTTGCTTACGACATCGAGGGTTCCAATTGATCCAATCAACGGAACAGCCTGCTCGTGAAATTAACGTGCTAGTGGCTGAGCACTCCATAGACACGTGAACCCTTAACGTAGTTCTCGGGGATATTCAGCGTGACACAGTGTGACAAGGCTGGCCCTTTGAAATACAGGAAGAAAGAGTGAGAGAAAGTTGTGGTGGAAAAGTACAGCAGGGTTCACCACCATCCCCCGCCGGAGCCTCATGGAGCTTTAGGTGATTTCGCTCAATAAACACTCACAATGCCTGGTCTGGGAATTGAAACCGCGATCCTATGACTGCGAGTCCGCTGCCCAAACCACTGGGCCATTGCGCCTCCACTTGTCTCCTATGGAACAATAAATAAACCAGTAGTTTGAACAGAACATTCTAAATTTTTCATATTGACAACACATTTTTTAAAAATATAATTTTTTTTGTGACATTAAGTTTTATTAGCGGCACCAAATTAATGAACTTAATAATAAACAACAAAATACCATATGACATATGACTAGCCATGAATCTAAATGTTTAATCTCTTGGATTCTGTCTCACTGCTTGGCCCGTTTTCTAATATAACCCCAGGCTGACCAATGCTTTATGAATGAATTTGATAGATGGAAACTGTGTGGAAGCCTTATGCGTGTGTGTGTGTGTGTGTCCCATCGCCATTTAACAACCAGTGTTTCTTTGTAATTTATCATTTCCACAAAAGACACTGATAAGATATGTATCAGACTTAAATAAAGTACTGGAATAAATTTGTTTGATTACCCCATTCAGTGTGGTGCCCCAGCATGGTTGCAGTTCACTGAGCATTACAAGAAAACAATAACCACCCCCGCACTCAAAACAAAAACAATAATTAGGAACCCATTTGTTCAGTTATTATCATTTTGAATACTTTTTAATGTCCAACATCAAGTTACATTTATATATAGTCCTAATTTGGAGTGTTCAAACATGAACACACTTTTATTCATCAGGTCTGGGTGTTAATGTGTATATATAATGTATGTCCTGAGTGCATATTATATTCTCCTGTTAAAAATGTATATTTAAAACTCTTGTCCTTATGTACTAATCAAAAATTTGATCTGCTAAAATTGTGTGGGTGGGTGTGTGTGTGTGTGTGGGTGTGTAGTGTACTTGTTTCTCTGAATGTATCCACTTGAAGAATTATCTCGAACTTTGGCTAGCTGATAGAACTGCATTAGTAAATTTCTCATTTAAATGTGAAAACTTGCTTTCTTATGTTTATTTAGATAATGTTAATTGTTGAATTATTCAGTGTGGCTAATGAAGGTGGTTAATCAAACCACTTAATATTTGATCAGTCACATTACTCCTCTGAAGTGAAAATTTAATGAAATTAGATTGGTTCTGTATTTATAATTTTGATATCTTTTATCAACTGGGAACTTTCAACCACTGATAGAGGTTCACTTGAAACTCTTTAATTATCTTTCTGACCTTCCCATGTTAACTAATTTCATGAGAATGAATGCGTCTTATCAAAGAAATAGAATTTTATACTTTAATTACATCAAATGTATGTATTTATTGCATTGCTATCAACTGAAGCTAATGTTAGTCTTAGTCTGCCTGGCAAAACTTGCCTCTCTATCAGCAACATGGATGGGAAGATTTAAACTCAGTTCAAGAATTTTATCAACTACTTATTACTATTAGCCCTTTAACTTTTAAACTGGCCATATCATGCCCAAATATTCTACCTGTTTTATGTTCAAACTGATTAGATCCAGCTTCCCATACCTACCCAACACAATGTCATTCTAAAAATAAACAATCACATTGTCAGAATCTCAAAGCTATGAGATAATTCATAATTAGTTCAAAGCAGTGTGTATCAATAAGCATTACTTTTGATAGAATAATGTGAATACTAAAAGTTTAAAGTTTCTGCTACTTACAGTAGTAAGTTATACTCAATTCTTTGCAGTTATTTTTATAACTACAGTGCTGAAGTTGAAGTATATCTTGATACATGTACAGGATATAACCTCTTGACACTTTAGTGGAGATCTGCTTGTGACCTTTTGCATATGAATGCAGTGACTAAAGGCACTAAGTATTCGGAAGTTGAGCCAATTTCCAAATATTTTCTCTTTGTTTTGTACAGATATTCTGGAAATTCTGTACTCTTCAGCTTTACAGCCCATCATGAGAGCATCATACTGAAAAGGTTTCTTCAATTGGAGTTGAGCTGTGGTCAAACAATAGCATCATACTATTGATTCCAGTATACTTGCTTCAGAGGTAGTCTTTGATTCTTGAAGATTTCTTATAAATAATAGTTATGTTGGTTTGTGATTTCCAAGAAATATATATTTCATCTCTGCCCTTTTGAATGGGAAAGTTACTATAGAATGAATTGTGACAGAAATCATAGATAGTTCCACTCCTCTATAATATATGTAGCCATATTTTTCACGTTAGTTGTTACCCTAATTTATAATTAACTTTTATGCCCAGTCAACAAGAGAACTTCTGCATGGTCTGTTGATGTGTGGAAAGATCAGCTAAATCTTTCTTAAATCACACTCGACTTTCTTAAAAGTATGTAAGGATGCATTGAACAATATCATCGTCATCGTCATCATCATTTAATGACCATTTTATCATGCTGGCATGGGTTGGATGATTTGACAGGAACTGGTAAGGCCAGGGCCACATCAAGTTCCATAGTCTGTTTCGGATTGGTTCCTATGGTTGGATGCCCTTCCTAGCACCAACTGCTCCTCGGTGTACTGGGTATTTTTTATGTGGCACCAGTACCAGTGCTTTTTATGTGATGCCAGCACCCACATCAACAGTTTTACATGGTACCTTGATTTTCAAAACAGTAAAAGCGTAAACAACAAATTAAAAGGGTGGCTTAAATGCAAAAGCCACTAAAGCACTATACTTAATGACCAACAAAGGGAGGTAAGCCCTTAGCATACATAGCCATATCATGATTTTAAATTTTGATGTAGACCATCTTAATTCTCATCAGCACATAATTTCAATAGTTTTTCTTATAAGATTGACTAAGGAAGTTGGGTTTAACACCAGGTGTTAAGAGCCGCTGATGATAATTAAAGTGGTCTACACCAAAATTCAAAATCGTGATATGGCTGTTTGCTAGGGACTTACCTCCCTTTGTCAGTCATTAAGTATTCTGCCTTAGTGGCTTTGGAGTTAACTCTTATCTCAGCATAAGTGGTGCTAATCAGCACCCTCTGTCACTTTTGTGACCTTTATTAATATATATATATATATATATATATATATATATATATATATATATATATATATATACATATGTATATAGATATACATATGTATATAGATATATATATGTGTGTATGTATAACTGCTTTCAATAGTGGAGCCCTGGTTCGAGAATTTCCAAATTTTGAGGAATGTGGAATCACTTCTTACCCACTCTTGTTCCTAGGTCTACTCTGACCCAGTGTAGTAGCACCTGTCAAGTCCCAAGCTATGGGTTAATTAGCAGGTTATGGAACTAACTCCAAGCACTGCCTTGTGAGTGCCTTGAGAAAGGATAAGTTTAGGGGAGTTAGCTTCAACAACAAATCAAGTAGTGGAGTCCCTAAGGTAATCCAGTGTGCTCTTTGACACCCTTCCAGGAATTCTAGGGTGGGTGGAGCTCTTCAACCCTTCAGGCAGTTCAGCTAGGAGAAGGCTACTCTAATGTAAAACCTACAGCTTGCTGGTCACAGCAGCCACCTTAGCCTCCAAGTCTAAAGAATGGGATAAAATTGTGTGGACTGATGCTCACTTTAAAACCACTAAGTACAGGTAGGAAGAAATGGCTTGTAGCATCAAGGGTCACTTTACATGACCACTCCAGGGCAAACTGCTCTTCCTCCTGATCTACAATCACAAAGAAACTGCTGTTATCATATAACACAATTAAGTTGACATAGAATAAATTTTGCGTCTTTATTATTAGTTATAATTGTTTTGGTACCATTCTGTTTCTAACACCAGTGGACCTAAACTAAATATGATACATATACACATACCAACTTTATCTATTCTTAGTAGGACACAGGTTGAAGTGGAGCATGAGAAAAAAAGTTGAGAAATACTGGTCTAGGCATACAAGATCATAGTTTTTGACCTATAATCAGTGGTCTACTCCTTAATATAATAGCTTTTGAAGTGGCTGTTATATTTAGTGGCTATATGTGTAGAGCCACATGGCTTAGTGGCTAAGACATACTTGCGATTGTAAGATTGTGGTTTCAATTCTTGAACTGGGTACTGCATTGTGTTCTTTTGCAGTACACTTCATTTCAAGCTGTTCCTGTCCACTCAGCTGGTAAGAATGAATAATCCTGTGATGGACCAGCAGCCTGTCCAGTAGAATAGAAAATATATATGCTACAGAATCCAGAAAATTAACCTTATGAGTCTATGGGTTGGGAAGGACCTTTTATCCATTTTGTGTATGTGTGCAAATGTATCTTAGAATATTTACATTCTGCAGTCACATGAAAAATTGCTGAGCTATGAGTAGTTTTCTCTTGTCATTTCTCTCTGCTTTTATGAAGGCAAGCAAAATAAAAACTCCCTTACTTGGAAAACATGATTTAGTAGCTGGAAAGGCACTTGACTAAAAAAAAAATGCTTCAACAATATGTATTCATGTAGCTCATGTTGGCATTGAAAAATGGATGGAAAACAAGTAAATAAATAAATGAATGAACGAAATCTTTTCCATCCAAATAACCAAAGTCAAAAAAAATAAAGAAAAAGGAAGACTGGACTATATTTTAAGATGATCTGTAGAGCAGTTCCTACTGAACTAAATTAGTTTTATGCTGTCAACTTAATGTCACAGTCCCCTGAAGGGAATAATACTACCATTGGTTAGACTTAGGAAGCTGCACCATTTCCTGTCGGCCTTGACACATTTCCTGTGTCCTTATGTTTACAAGGAGGACTGTCACATTAAGTTGACAGCATACAACTACTTCATCGTATCACTACTGCATAAATCTCTCTGAGATGTTTAGAAATATATTATTTCTAAATTTGAAATCAGTGAATGTATTTCACTAGAATTATTATATGTTTACAAGAGCTTGACAGGCATCTTCGACTAGCAGGTCATGCTACTCCAGACTGATGATGAGCAAAGACCCAGAAACATGTCTCTGGATGCAGACTTAGCTGGGTGGAGGTGCTTGTCTCCCCTTTGTTAACATAAAGAAACAGGAAATGTGTCAAGGCCGACAGGAAGCGGTGCAGCTTCCTAAGTCTAACCAAAAGTAGTATTATTCCCTTCAGGGGACTGTCACATTAAGTTGATAGCATACAACTACTTCATCGTATCACTCCTGCATAAATCTCTCTCAGAGATTTATAAATGTATTATTTCTAAATCAGTTTTATTGTCAGGTGTAGATTTATAGAGCACTTTACTGAATCTTTCAATCTTATCAAGTAGCAGAACAATTGTCTGCTTATCATGGAATTTTGTTGGAAGAATACAAAATTGGTTTCCTTTGGGTATTTTTCACAAGACACCATCTTTGTTGGCTTTTTAAAGACAAATTCACCTTATCTGCTGCAACTCTTAGAAAGTAAAGAGCTGGGACACATACTCAAGGCAATGTTTTTGATTTCCGAGTTGTACTTAGCAGGCAAGTGTTGAAACTAAAGCAATCGCAGTGTGGAAGACATCATCATCATCATCATAATTGTCATCATTTAATGCTTGCTCTCCATGTTGGCATGGGTTGGACTGTTTGACATGGAGCTGACTAGCAGGGAGCTGTATAGACTCAAACTTTCTGCTGTTGCATTGTTTCTATGGCTGGGTGCCCTTCCTTATGCTGACCAATTAACAGAGTGTGCTGAGTGCTTTTTACATGCCACCAGCATGGGTGCATTTATGCAGCACTGGCATGGGTGGGTTGACACAGCACTGGCACCTGAAAGGACAAGCCTGTGTGTGTGGAAGACGATAATTTTACTTAGCTTGATGTATCTTAGACACATGTTAGCAATTCAAAAACACAAAAAGACTCTTGACTTCACTTAAACATCTCAAAATTTTCATTATACAAACAGCAACCTAGTTGCAGCGTATCCTTGTCAGCAACCAAGTCATAGTTTGTGTGGTGCAAATGTTGAGAAACAATAAATATAAATTCAAAGTGCTAAGCAGTGATGTGTACAAATATAAATCAGTTCAAATACGCTTGAGGCATATTTAAACCTGTACAAATATAAACTTGACTTCGTGTGTTTACACCTATTAGTCTACAGTGAGAATTTTTCTCCATGACAAAATGCAGTAACAAAATGCAGTAAATTTTCATTATACAAACAGCAACCTAGTTGCTGCGTGTCCTTATCAGCAACCAAATCACAGTTTGTGCAGTAGAAATAAATATAAATTCAAAGTGATAAGCAGTGGTGTGTACAAATATAAACCAATTCAAATATGCTTGAGGCATATTCAAATCTGTACAAATATAAACTTGACTTGGTGTGTTTACACCTATTAGTCTACAGTGAGAATTTTTCTCCATGACAAAATGCAGTAAATGTTTTTTAGTGGTTCAATTATGTCTCAAGCATATTTGAACTGGTAACAAGTTTATATTTTTACAAATAATAAATGTTAAGTCTTTATGTGTTTTTGAATGGCTAACGCATGTCTTTTATGTTGTATCTTTTGTATATATGCTCTACTAATTCTGCTAATTCACTGCCCTGGGCCCTGGATTGGTACTTTATTTTATTGGCACTGGAAGATATGAAAGGAAAAGATAACCTTGGTAGGAATTACACTCAGAATGTAAAGAGCTGAAATGTTCTAATGATTATATCTATTTGCTGTGTGTTTTGGTATTTTTTTTTACTTGTTTCAATCATTTGACTGTGGCCATGCTGGAGTACCACCTGAAAGGGTTTTAGTTGAACAAATCAATCCCAGGACTTCTTTCTCTATCAGCCTCCTTTTGCTGAACTGTTAAGTTATGGGGACGTAAACACGCCAACACCAGTTGTCAAGTGGTGATGGGGTACAAACAGACACACACACATAAATGATGGGCTTCTTTCCGTTTCCGTCTACCAAATCGAGTTACGAAGCTTTGGTCGACCTGAGGCTATAGTAGAAGACACTTGCCCAAGGTGCCATGCAGTGGGACTGAACCTGGAACCATGTGGTTGGGAAGCAAGCTTCTTACCACAACAGCCACACCTGTGCCTAAATATATGATAAATAAATAAATAAATTCTTAAGACTGTGTTGAAAGAAACACAATTGACTTTTAGCTTCTCATTTGTGATCTTTAGAATCTTCAGATCAGTGCTTCACAGAATATGTTCACTAGAACTGTTAGCAATATAAGTTAGACAATCCTTTGTACTTTTTTTCCTTCTTAATGGAACAGTAAACATTCTTGTTACAAATGGGAATTCTTTTCCTGATGTGATAGCGATTATGATAGAAATACTTGCCTTAGATTAACAAACTGTTAAGTTGCGTAATCTGTTTATAAGGTCTTTACACAATACTTCAAAAGAAACCTGAAATGAATAGTATCGATTTCTTTTGACGAGGCTGAAAGAAGTATACTTAATTAAATTGCGTCTGCTTCTGTTAATTCAGTATCTACAGAGATAAATAGTATTGATCTCTTTTGTATGAGCTCAAATTTGTAGGTGTGGGATGTGATTAATTGTACTAATCACAGCCCATGACCAATGTTTATTTTTGATGTGTACCACATAAAATGAAAAGCAAAGTAGATCCTAGTAAATCCTCCACTCACTTTATAAGGAGGCAAATAATGACAGGCTTCTACTGCAGTGGGTTTCCATAAAATGTTGAACCATACTGATGCCTTGATTCCTTAAAAAAAAAAAAAAATGGGATAAGAGGAAACGTTACTTTTGGACTTCAAAATTGAATGAATTTATAAGCAGAAAATTTTGAAATCAGAACATTGGAAATTGTTTTATATTATTACATCATCATCATTATCATCATTATCAACATCTTCATCATTGTTGTTTTAATATCTGCAGTCAGATGTCCTTTTCTTTGCCAATCATCACTTGTTTTCCAAGCAAGGTAATATTACTTCATGGTCAGACATGCTTTCATAAGCAATTGCTAACGATCAACACCACGCTCGTTTACAACTATCTTGCAATCTCAAGGCAAGGACACACACACACACACACACACATACATACATACATGTAATATACATACACACATGATAGGCTTCTTTCAGTTTCCTGCCATCAAATTCATTCACATGGCTTTTCTCAGCATGGGTCTTTAGTGTAAACAATTTCCAAATGTATATTTCCTTTAATAAAGGGACATGATGATCTGTAACAAACTTTTACCTTTTCTCTTTTAGTTATGGTATGGGACGATCTGAAAAAAAAACATGTAATTGAACTTGAATTTTCTGCTGAAGTTCGAAGTGTCAGACTACGGAGAGATCGGTTTGTATTAGTTTTTTTTTTTTTTTTTTTTTTTTTTACATATTTTAAAATCTCTTCTTACATTTTTTGCATTTTTTTTTATATTAAAAAGAAATTTTCTTTTTACATTTTGAATAACTAAAGATGCATAGCTTCCCACACACCTTTAGTTATTCAGTTATCTTCTATCTTTTATTTGTTTTAGTCAAACCAGGATCCACATGGACCACCAGGGGTCCACAGAAGCTTTAAAGGGGTCCACAATTAAAAAATTGCAATTTGTGGGTCCATATATAAATTTTGTTTACTAGGAGAGGTACCTATATTTATTGAAATTTTCAAGATTTGTATTTGGAATTTATGTTAGGAATGTAACGAAATTGTTTCATTGTAAGTTTTTACTAACCTACAAACAAATATTTTATTTCAAAAATTTACATCTGTATATATGGGGTCCATAGATGATAAGATAGCTCTCAGGGGCTCCACAAGCAAAATAAGGTTGGGAACCCCTGGTTTAGTCAAGCACTTTGCTCCCAGTACTTATTTTAAGTTTGATACTTATCCCATTAGTCCCTTTTGCTGTACTGCTATGTTACAGGGATGTAAACAAAACAACACTTTGTTGTCAAGCAGTGGTGGAGTCAAACATAAAGATACACGCACACACATACACACACATGGTGGACTTCTTTGAGTTTCTGTCCACTAAATCCATTCACAAGGATTTGGTTGGCTTGGTGCCTTGCAATGGGACTGAACCCGGGGCCATGTGGTTGGGAAGCAAACTTCTTACCTCACAACTCAGCCTAGTAAAATGGCATTAAAAAATCAAATGATATCTCAATATCAACAGACCATCCTAAATATATCAAGTTTAATGTTAATTGAATCACTAATTTACCAGTTTTGTTTGTTCTCTCTCCATGATTATCAGTCACCATCCTCATAAT
The DNA here is from genome assembly GCF_046866305.1 of Octopus bimaculoides. Classification (NCBI taxonomy): domain Eukaryota; kingdom Metazoa; phylum Mollusca; class Cephalopoda; order Octopoda; family Octopodidae; genus Octopus; species Octopus bimaculoides. Next base: position 74,466,025 of record NC_142928.1, on the reverse strand, counting down.
TTGAGCTGGTTGATAAAATTAGCATTCTTTAGTAACGTTTTTTTCCTCTCTTAATAGCTATTTCTCTTCCAGTTTCTTTTTCTTTTTTTTTCATATTCTATCTGGATTGTTTTGACCTACTCTACCCCACTTATTGTATTGTAAAGCTGCTTGACTCTTCTGTACTTTGCCCTGTATCTCTTAAACTTCTCCTTACTGACTATTTGACTGTCTGCTTTCCTTGTACTTATGTCACTTTTAATCTATTCTTACAGAGAGCATACTTTATGTATGGGTTATATTTTGTTATTGGTGTAAAGCCCGGTTTAGCTCTGATTAAAGGGACTACTTCTAAAGGCATTCCAACCATGAACAACCAATTTTATATTTAGAAAGAGTGTACAAGGTACATTCAAAAAGTATCCAATTTTTTTTTCTCACCAAACTAATGCTGTATGGGCAAAATCCTTTGGGTGAGAGGTGTTGTCACCCTTCCTGTGCATACGTGAAAATTTTCATGCCAGTAGGTTGCATTAATTCCTAGCTGTTATGCCTAGAGAACAGACGTTTTCTGCATGCTTGTCAGATTTTTGTTTTCATGCAAGTTGTCTGAATACATCAAGCAGAGACCATAAACCCATGTCTCAACATTAGTGATGATGGTCTTCATGAATGTCTGAGTCCTAGTTTGCACAGTCTGGCATGAGCTGGGCGATTTCCATGTAGAGTTGCTTCTGCTGCTCTACCAACACTTTGGGGACAGATTTCGCTGACACTCTTGGCATGCACAAATCCTCCATTAAGCTGGAATACACTAATCCTATACTTATTCCCATTTTGTGAGCAATTTGCTGGATTGTTGTTATATGACCGTCTTACATAGCTATTCACCAGACCTTCTCAGTCAGCTCCTTGTTTCAGCTTGTGGATGGCCTGCTGAACATACCTTGATATCCACTGAGGTGCAGCCATATTTGAAGTAGTTGTACCACTCCTTGATTAGAGTTTTGCCAAGGCATCACAGCAAAAGGCCTGCTGAATCTTCTGGGTGGTTTGAGCTTGAATATCACCAAACTTTTGGCAAAACTTGATGCAATGTCTCCTCTGCATTTGGTGAAAATGAAAATCTGACGAGTGCTCACTACGTCTGTACTCTAGACATATCAGATGGGAGGATTTTGTCCACGAATAAAGTCTGATACTTTTTGAATGTACTTCATATTTAGGACAACATTATGCTGTGTGAACCTGCTTTTTTTTTTTAAAGAGGGTATGATATGATTTTAGGGGGAATTTCATTGCTTATCCTTATAGATCAACTGACCACATCGAGGCTCAACTTACTAGATCACTATTTGTTTTTTGTAAAATATTTGGCACTTTTGTTGTGTGCTTTTTGTTTCATAGGTAACCATGTTTATCAACATCCATAGAGCTTACTAATGAGATTTCTTGTAGAGCTGTAGATATGCTTAGTTCCAGAAGCTTTTTTTACATCAATTTAAAGTGGTTTAAATTAAAACCTTCCCTCAAAATTTCATATTAATTTATATTCTAAACGACACCTTAATAATGACAAAATTATTTTACTAAACCCTTTATTATTTTCAAAATTAATTGAAACAAAGACAATGTATTTCAACAGAAATATGGCAACAAAAGGGTTTAAAATACCAGCACAGAAGTCTCTATATGATTATTCAATTTGCTAACAATAGCAGCTAAATCAATCTGTAATCAAACCCTGATAGGAGCTTTAAATTGAGTTAGAGAATATTGTGAAAATTCTGGAAGTGACAAGAAAGGGACTTTCTTTCCAAAACCTAAAATAATTTGTTTCTAGAAATTTCTGTTGATACAAATTATTTGAAAATGTTCATCATCATCATTAACATCTATTTTCCCTACTGGCATAGTATTTCTTATTAACCAAATGTCCAGTGATATAAATTAGATCATTCTGTTTGTTGTAAAATAGATGACAATGCTGATATTAAAGATGATAAATGAGAAGTGTGTTTAGCTGGTAGCTATTATGTTCTAGTTAATGATAATTTATTTGTTTTTCTAAGGAAAGCTGTGGCTATGATTGTTTTCAGGTTCTCTGAGACAAGTACGAGGGAGGGAGATGAGCCCAAATACATATATCAGATTGGATTTCCCTAAATAAACCAAAGGTGTCAGGTGGTGGTGTTAAACTGGGCCATAGACTAAGCATACCACTCATATATGCCATGGTGGAATATAAACTCAGGTTCAACCACTTACAATTCTACTAGTTCATTGCCATATAGAGCTACATTTCTGTTAAACTCCGGAATGGATGAGAGGCAAATTTGACTGTGGTAGGATTTGAACTTAGAATGCCTTGTGATATTTGTTCCAACTGTCTGGGTTCTATCTGATGCCCTAATACTCTGCCAATTCTTCCTTGTGTTACAGTGTTCTATACCTAATAGATAGGCAGTTTGTTTCTCTAAGGCAGAGAAAGAACTCCTAGCTGCTACTTCTTTGCACATACCATTTTATCATTTTGAGCGTGGCCGTTGCCAGTACCTCCTGACTGGCCTTCGTGCCGGTGGCACGTTAAAGCACCCACTACACTCTCGGAGTGGTTGGCATTAGGAAGGGCATCCAGCTGTAGAAACTCTGCCAAATCAGATTGGAGCCTGGTGTAGCCATCTGGTTCACCAGTCCTTAGTCAAATCGTCCAACCCATGCTAGCATGGAAAGCGGACGTTAAATGACGATGATGATGATACAGCTACTAATACTAATAGATAGTCAACTTTTGAGACAATGTAATTTTGTAAGTCACTCTGAGCCTCACGTGCTTGCCATTAAACAATACAAACAGTCATAGAAGAAATGAAATGCACCTTTTCCTTTTCTTTTTTTTTTCTCACTTATCTTTGACTAGAGATCTCTTCACACTCAAGGATACACAAGCCTTAGTAAATTTGTGAGCAACAGTAGGCAAAGAGTTGTAGCAACCAAAGTTGTAGAAATAAGATATGTTAACCCTTTAGCATTCAGATTACTTTGTCAAATGTAATATTTATTTATTCACATTGTTTTGAATTAATCCTGCATTATCTTGTAGCTCTGAGATTTCAATGATGTCATTGTTTATCTTTAGAATGACATTATACGGTAGGAGTGAGATGCTGGCCTAGCCAGTTTGAACATAAAACAGGTAGAAAATTTGGGCCGGATATAGCCAGTTTAAATTTTAATGGCTTTAAAGGAAATGGTTGAAAGGGGAAATGGTTATAAGTATAATTGGAAACAAAGCTCTTTTGTATCTTAGAACTCTTGAGAGATGTTTAGTTTTTTTTTTTTTTTAGATTATTAAAACATTCTTATTTAATTGTAGGTTGTTATTGTATATCTCCACATTGTTCCTGACCTAGAAGAAGTATTATCAAATACATTCTAGCCTTATCCATCCCATTTTTGTGATTTTCGTTTCAGGACAATATATCTAGTGCTACATCATTCAGTATGCTTTTGAGATGTTAAGGTTTGAATTTTCAAGCAGTGGGGTTTAATTGTGAGAAATTTAGCTGCTATTTTTTTAGCAAGTTGAATACAAAAAAGCATCCATTATGATGCCACACAAAAAGTATCCTTGCTGATGCTATGTAAAAAGCTCCTGTGCTAGCTAGTGCCATGTAAAAAGCACCCTTGTCAGTGTCACATAAAAACATGCACCCATACTGGTGCCATGTATAAGGCAATCATAAAGGAACCACATAAAAAGCACCCAGTACACACTGTAAAGTGATTGGCATTAAGAAGGGCACCCAGCCATAGAAACCATGCTAAACTGACAATTGGAGCCTGGTGCAGCTCTCCAGCTGACCAACTCCTGTCAAACCATCCAGCTCATGCCAGCATAGAAAAATGGATGTTAAATGAGATGATGCTGATGATGATGATTCTTTGCTGGTGTAGTTTACCCTTTTGTTATCATATTTTTAAAATTAATTTTGGAAATAATGAAGAATTTAGAACAATAATTTTGTCATTATTAACCTGCTGCTTGGAACATAAATTAACATGGCATTTAAAATGGAAGATTTGAATTTAGATCACTTTAAAACAGGAAGCTCACATTATAGACAAAGGAGTAGTCTTCGGTGGCACCAGCACCTATGAACCCACAAGATTAGGGCTGATCAGCTGGGGAGGGTTGCAGGGGATGAATCTGTATGCAAAGGCAACCATGCTTTTACTTAACTTGACATGTCCTTTCCAGCACCACAAACCGCTAGGTGTTTTGGTCCCTTGTCATTCCCTCTGTGAGTCCCAACATCTGTAGATCCTTTCTCACTACTTCATCCCATGTCTTCTTGGGTCCACCCCTTCCATGTGTTCCCTCTGCAATTAGAGATGGGCACCTCTTGATGCAACTGTCTTTATTTAGTCTTTATTCTGCATTGTGGTGCTTGTCATACTTTTCCACTCAGTCTCATGATGTCAGTTTTTCATGGAAGTTTTGTTGTTTCTCCAGATTGATATTTTTAATTAGTTTACTATATCCTAAACCCCTAAACCAGTGTTTCTCCATGGACCCCTTTGATTCTTATTTTACTCAGGTGATATTTTTTTTTGTTTAAATATTAGGAATTATAAAATATTCTGTGTGTTGTAGAAGTATAACCAATTTATCGCAGATGAATTTTAACATCAAAATCTTATGTGGACCCTCAAGGGACATATGGACCCTGGTTGAGAACTACTGCTCGAAACTAATTAACCTTAAATGAAAAGAACATTCAAAACGTATTTTAATCTTTTTCAAAGTATATGAAATTTAGATAAAAGAAATCTTTTCCTTTGTTTCTCTTTTTAATTTATAATTTTTCTGTTTTCTTTTTTCATATTTGCATGATTTTCTGGAAAAGATAAAATTTATATTTCCTTTTTGGATTTGATTTGCAAGATTCTTTATGTGAACTCATGTGCTGAAGCATATTTTGTTGTTTGGGGAGAGTCATTCTCTTTTAGTGCCTAATTATTTAACACACTCACCAGTAAAATTTCCACTCATTTACTTATTTATTTTTTAAAAAATTTTTGCTGCATCTTGCAACCTTTCCAATAGTCATTGACTTTGTCCATTATCCGAACAACGGCACTAAAAGAGAATGACTCTCCCCAGACACAACAAAATAAAATTTATAATTTTTATACATATTTTTTTTTCTTTTTTGTTTTCTAGAATTGTTGTTGTTCTTGATTCTCTTATCAAAGTTTACACTTTTACTCAAAACCCACAGCAGCTACATGTATTTGAAACTTGTTCCAACCCTAAAGGTAAGTGTTAATTGTTTATCTGTTTTTCAGGTCACTTTAAGACATTTCATTTCCCTATTACAGTTAGTCATCTCCTGTTGGGAGCTGTCGCTTCCATAGTCTCATGCTTGTGTATGTTATTTGCCTTGATGCTGTTCCTATCACCAACCACTCTACAGAGTGTACTAGATGTATTTTATGTGGTTTTTCCTGATGCTCCAATAATTCTTGTCAAACCACCATTCTTAGTCATTATTGTCATTGATATTCTTTCCTCAGCACCTTACAAGTGTTTCTAGTTAACCTTTTCAATAATTCCTGTATCAAATGTTAATATTAAATTAGCTATAAAGGCAGCGAGCTTGCAGAATCTTTAGCATGGCAGGCAAAACGCTTAGTGGTATTTCATCTGTCCTTACACTTTGAGTTCAAATTCTTCTGAGGTCATCTTTGCTTTTCATCTTTTCAGGGTTGATAATTTAAGTACCAGTTGAGCACTGGGGTCGATGTAATCGACCTACCCCCTTGTCCTGCACTTGATGGCATTGTGCTAAAATTTGAAATCAATATTAACTTAACTATTTCCTTTTTATGTGGAATTAGGATTTCTGAATGGTTTATTCTCTAAACAGTTTTAGTTTTACTCTGTGAGAAATTATATATATCAAAAGTATTTCTATATTCCTTGGATGTTTTTCCTTCATAATTGAAATTAGTTTCTGTGATATTCTGAGTTTTCAACTAATTTTGTTTTTAATATTTGTAGGACTGTGTGTCATGTGTCCGAACAGTAACAACTCATTGTTAGCATTTCCTGGCCGTAAGACTGGACATGTCCAGTTGGTGGACCTTGCTAATACTGAGAAAACACCATTAGATATTCCAGCACATGAAGCAGCTCTCAGTTGCATTGCATTAAATTTACAAGGCACCCGCCTAGGAACAGCATCAGAGAAAGTAAGTCAGAAGTATATTGTTAAGTTACAAATTATTAAACTGCTTTTGTAAAGATTGATTTGTAATTTGTTTTTAAGAATTAAAAAAATAAATTTAATTTCACTATATTTTCCATTTTATTTGTGTATGTCACAAGGTAAAAGAAAACTGTGAGCAAATTGAACTATAGTGTGGTTTTGTTTCTCAGTTCAAAATCAATCTCTCATCATTTTACGTACTTAATGATATTGTGAAAGGCATGAAAATCACAACTTTCTATTTGCTTGTTTATATATAAAACTGAAGAATCTTGTCATGAGTATGTGTGCATCTTCTTGCCTTGAAGAGCATCATTGGCATATAAGCAGTCTTCCATGAAAATGTATCTGGCCATGGAGAAATATTACCCTACTTGGAAACGGGTGAGAGCTGGTAACGGGAAAAGGCATTTGGCCTCAGAAAATCTGCCTCAACAAATTCTGTCTAACCCATACAAGCAGAGAATAAGATGATGCTACTAAAATTTCAGTTCTGCAGTTCACTTGGCTATTAACAGTTATATCACTGTGATTGATGGGTACTAGGGTTTTATTAGCTTGTAGTGATAAACTACTTCGTACACTGAAAAGTAAAAAGATACCGACTATAGGATTATAAACAAGTCCTATGTGATAATTGTAAGTTTCCAGCAAGTCAGCTAAGGTCTCAGTTTCCTATTTTACCTCCATAACAATCATTGCTATTAATACCTATAGAATGAAGACCCACTTTGGTTGTGAATGACCATGGGATTGCATCTAGAAAGTTACCCTCTGAGGCACAAGTTCGGACAAGGTTGTCCTCCATGCATACCAACCTCCCCTCTCCACACCACCCATGTTGCGTGAGGGAAAGGGAAAAGCCGACACAGCTTGGCACCAATGATGTTGCAACTCATTTCTGTAGCTGAGTGAACTAGAGCAGCATGAAATAAAGTATCTTGCCTAAAAAGCATGACCAACAGCCCAGTCCGGGAATCAAACTCACAACCTCATGATTGTGAGCCTGATGCTCTAACCATCGAGTCATGTGCCTTCACCTATAGAATAGGAATAGCCAAGTAGTCATACAACTCTGTCTCACTTCTGTATTCTAACATGCATGATGATGAGTCAATTTAAGATCCAGTGACCTAAGAGGGCATGCAAAGGCACTTTGGGCTCAGTCCCTTTCTCCAGACCAAATCAAAGCAAATAGTAAAATAATCTAATAGTTTTAATATTTTAATAATGTAATAAATTTTCTTTTTTTTATATAGTTATGTAAATAAATAGCCTGGATGTGAAAGTGTACAATCTTTCTTTAGTGTATAATTAAGCACTTTCAAAGCTTGTGCTATCCTCAGAAGAGTTAAAAAATGAGGACTCACTTCCCATTCCATGTCCCATCCCAAAACAATGAATAGTTTTGTAATGACGTAATGAATCATATCCTTACAAAAGAAGTGTGTAATATTTCCTAATTTAGACTTTAAAGACCTATTTTTTCCCTCATAGTATGTGTTAATTAAACAAATTTAGGCTTGCTTAATCTCTTTAAGAGCTCTTAAAACTTAGAAACAGCCTAAAACAAACAGAAGAAATGCTCTGCATACAGTAGACATGGATCTAGAGTAGTGCCCCTTGTGAGAAAATAACGTAGTTCATCATTGAATAAAGTTGGTGGCATAAGGACTTCTTGGAACCCCAGATTTAGTGCTTGAACACATTGATCTTTTGGACATATACACACAGGTGTGTATGTGTTTTATGATTTAACATATATCTCTATAATCATCATCATTTTAATGTGTACTTTTCGATTCTTGCATGGGGCTGGACAGAGTTTATTGAGGCAGATTTACTGTGGCTGGATGCTCTTCCTGTCCCCAACCTTCACCTATTTCCAAGAACAGTAATGCTATCTAATGACCAGACCTGTTCTCAAAGAATATTGAAAATAAATAACACTGCTTGTATGATAGTGGCACTCATCTACAGTTATCAAGTGATGTCAAGACAAGAACACACACGCTGATAGTTTGTGTATGTATGTTCCAATGTGTATGTTTTATGTATGTCCATATGTATGCCTCAGTCGGTACTTTTTAGGTAAAGATACTGGGCTACTGACAATATGGTTATGTCTGTTATAAACTAACTGGCAGTGCTCATAAATCTGCTTTGTTTTAGTTTGACTGGATAGCAAGCCATTCCACTCGTGTATTTCTATAATAAGTGTGAAATTCTGTCTATCCATCCATCTGGGACCTCTGTCTCTCAGTCTACATTTGCTCTACATAGACATATTATACCTTTTTGGAATCAGTATGATCCCAGGATTGAAAATCTACCCTTCATTTGGTTCTTGAACATCCAACATTGGGATCAGGTCTGGATGAGGATTTGTTATATGCTAACAGTTGAAAATTCAAATTTTAAGAGAACTCCAAACATTTGTGAACTTACAAGCTTTTCATTTACACTGAATTTAAAGTAATACCATACCAATAGATGCACTCTTGTTGCACTCTTTAGTTTTGGGCCACAGGCCCAATTAGCCATGGTGCAGCTTTTAAGCTTGTATTTATATATTTTTATTGATATTTGAATGATTGATAAAAAAAAAGAAAAAATATGCAACAACAAGTTGTAGCTATTTCACAATACAGTTGACTGAAAGCAACATAATGTATCTAGCTGAAGCATGCAACTTAACACCGGATGAAATGGAGATTGAAATGAAGACATTCTAGGCCCGAAATCGCATTAATATCTCTGCATTCTTATTAAATTTTTGATTGATTTTCATATTGTTTTCTTTTTCTTGTTTTGAATCTATTTCTTATCCAGCTGCCCTACTTCTTTATTGTAGGGAACGTTAATTCGAGTATTTGATACGTCAGACTGTACACTGTTGCATGAACTGCGACGTGGAGCCAACAATGCTCATATATACTGGTTAGTGTCATGTCACAAACTTTTATTCTTTTATTTATGTCTTAACTCAATTTAATTTTTTTAACATCTGATTGTTTTTTTTTTCTTTGAGCTGTTGCACAGTTATTCAAATTTGTGCATTTGTAAAAATAGGAATACCATTTATTTTTCAAGTTGATGGAGAGAAGCTAATAAAATGTCTTATTTTAGAGCTACACAACAATGCTTTAATTGGTAATATATTTTTTTCTAGAGATGAAAAGTAGAGTAAAAAGTAGTCTATTTGCCAATGGCTTTAATCCTTAGCATTCAGATGACTTTGTCAAACCAAAGCTTATTCATTCACATTAATTTGAATTATGTATTATCTTGTAGCCTTGAGATTTCAATGATGTTGTGAGGTAGTTTGAACATAAAACTGGTAGAACAGGAACTAGTTTGAACATAAAACTGGTAGAACATTTTGGGCTTGATATGACCTGTTTGAATGCTTAAAAGATAAATATATAAAACTTTCAAGCTCATAGGGAAATTAACTGTGATTAAAATAAACTGTAGAGATATGCTAACTCAAACCATGTAAACCTATAGAAACTTCAAAACCTGATATGTAGTCCATGAAGATGAGCAGAGTGATATTTTTATTGTAAAATATTATCTTATGTATTTTAAACTTTTATTTCAGTTTAAACTTTAATCAGGATTCAACATTATTATGTGTTTCAAGTGACCACGGTACTGTACACATCTTTTCATGTGAAGATCCAAAGAAGAACAAGCAATCAAGGTATTTTAATTAACAGCCACATCGTTATGTTTATGCAATTATCCCTTGTGTATTATTGTTATTTTACTTTGCCTGGCATACATAAGTAGAGATCCACTTGTAAAAAAAAAAAAAGAACAGACATAGTTCTAACAAAAATCACTTAAATCATGTGTGCCCAGTTTAACATTATAACTGACCACTAGGTGTCGTTAGTAGAGTCAAATCTCAGCTGTTCTGTATAATTTTTCCCCCTTTCCTACGGCCACAGTGGCTCTGTTGAAAATGGTCTTGTGCACACTAACCAGTTTTTTTGGCAAAGTAAGAGAGAAAAAAAATTGTAAAAGGTTACACATAGTTGAAACTTCTTGGAAAATTTACTTCCTAACCATGTAGTTCCAAGTTCAGTTCTGCTGCATGGCACTTTGGAAAAGTGTCTTCTGTTATAGCCCAAGACTGACCAGGCCCTGTGAGTGGATTTGGCAGACATACTGAAAGAAGCCTATTGTGTAAATATGTGTGTGTATGAGTCTGTGTTCATCCTCCACCACTACTTGATAACCAGTGTTTGTGTATTTACATCCTCATAACTTAGCAATTTGGCCAGAGACTAATAGAATAGATACCAGACTTAAAAAAATAAGTACAGAGATCAATTCGTTTGACTAAAATTGAGGCAGTACCCCAGCTTGACCATAGTCTAACAACTGAAACAAGTAACATGTAAAAGGTTACATGTACAAATTTTTTGTTTGGCATATAAAACAACTTCAGTTTCTGATAGATTTTTGTAATGTGCAATACTTCTTTATTTGAAAAAATACATTCATACACACACACACACACACATGTATGCATGCACACACATACAAGTGGTGTATGGTAGTGGTTGTCATTGGGTGTTCTGCTACACTGATCATACTATGATTATGTTGGCAGTCCGTCGCTTACGACGTCGAGGGTTCCGGTTGATCTGATCAACGGAACAGCCTGCTCGTGAAATTAACGTGCAAGTGGCTGAGCACTCCACAGACACGTGTACCCATAACATAGTTCTTGGGGATATTCAGCGTGACACAGTTTTGAAAGCAAATTAAGATCAAAGTTATATCAAGATATTGTAAGAAAAAAAAAAATTATTGTAAAACAAAAATTGGATGTAGTTTAGGAATTTAAAATTAATTTGAACATACAACTTCACCACAAAAACGAACATGCGACCATGCTGTCAAAGCTGTCACACACCCTTAGCTATTAATTTTTTGCCATTCTCCCTTTATCCTATGATACACCCGGTACCGTATTATGATACAATGTGCTGTGAGGTGTGCAGTGTTATTTCAGGACACCTGCCACCAAATTTCAAGCAGGGGTTTAACAAAAGTTTTCCATTATGATTTGTGGTTGAATTCATGAATAAGGTTAATATTTATAATGAGTTTGCCATTTTCAATGGGTGTGCAGTGCACACCCCTGATACACACACACATCTTGTATCCATTTGAGCCTTATACAGTGTGTCCCAAAGGTCACTGATGGGTTTCAATTTTTAATATATTCCTTAACTTAACAAATAAATGCATGAAATTTTGATACAATATAAAGGACATAATGGAAATTAATATGCACAAGTCAAATTTTGCAATACCACTACATTACATATGAAAAATGACATCGCTGAAATGGCAGCCATTTTTGGCTTCACATGCCCATGCTCTTTCCAAAACTTGCACCATAACACCCTCAAGAGTTTCAGACCCCACTTCTCTGATTTCTCTATTGATGTTCTCCTTCAGTTGCATCAGGGTCTCCAGCTTGTTGACGTAAACCCTCTCTTTCAGGTATCCTTACAAGAAAAAATTTGAGCTAGTGAAGGCCAGTTGATATTGCCGTAGTGGGAGATTATTCTCTCCAAAGCACTGCCATAACAATTGCATTGTTTCTCTTGCAGTATGAGCAGTTGCCCCATCAAAATTTCATGCATTTATTTGTGAAGTTAAGAAACTTATTAAAAATTGAATCTCATCAGTGACTTTTGGGACGTCCTATAGTAACATTCCGTTTCTCAAAGTTTGTTTGTTTTTGTTCATATAGTTGTTTTGCTTTTTTTATTTCTTTTCAGTTTAGCGTCAGCGAGTTTCTTGCCAAAATATTTTAGTTCAAAATGGAGTTTTTCTAAATTCCAAGTCCCTGGAGGTGCCACACATTGCATTTGTGCCTTTGGCTCTGACAATAATTCTGTGATAGGTAAGCACTTTTGTTCTGTTTTGAATTTTAGTTTCCTTCTCAAACCATTTGGCTCTCACTGATAGAAAAAGATCCTCATAAAACCTTTCTGTATATTAATATTATCAGATGCACCCTTCCTTTGGATGGTTTAACATATAAATAAATAAATTTAAAAAATGTGAAAACAACTAAAAAATATTCTGTAATGCAAATATATGACCATATAGACAAAAAAAGTATGGAGAACAGTCGAAATCCTTTCACATTTATATTCTCTAACCAAATCCTTCAGACACTATACACCAATGCACACATAAAAAAATATAGAAAGTAATAATACACAGTTACAACATATAAATAATAAGTAAAAAAATTGTAAAAACTTCCCCAAAATATTCTCTACTGCCAATATATGACCATATAGATTTAAAAGGTATAGAAGACCCTACATACAAAAAAAAAACTATGTACATACAATGAATTAGAGAAAATCCCATGTAAACCACCGTTTTTCCAGGTTTGTCCATTTATGTGGGAGCTTTGAGCAAAATGTTATAGTACATAACCATCCTTGGCACATAAGTAATGTGTGTGTAAAGTTTGGTGAAAATCGGTTGAGAATTGTGGAAATGTATGCATTAGTCAGTATACACATACATACTGTGATTTATATATACTAGATAACTTACATTTCCCATGTTTATTATATTTCTTATGTTGGATGTGTAAGCAGTTGAGAAGATTGTTTCACAGCCATCTAGTTCTTAGCTTGATCTGATTGTGAGGTACCGTAAATCGGTGTCTTCTGTCATTGCTTTTGTTTGTGAATAAAATTTTGCAGACAGAAACTGTCCAAATGCCTGTTACATGTAGGCCTTCGTGTATACTGCCATAGATTATCTGGATTAACTTCCTGGGGGGAGATAACTCTCTAAAGAAATGTAACTCAATAGGTAAACTTAGTCATTTGAATGATTCAATCAACTGAGTACCAAATTAAGTATTATTGACTAAGAACCTTCTCTAGGAAGCGCCTCATCATGAAGACAGTTTCACTCTTTAGCATTTAAACCAACCATATCTTGTTAATATATTCCTACTTGTTTTATGTTCAAACTGGCTCAATCAGGCATACCTACCCTACAATGCCATTTTAAAAAATAAACTACATCTTCAAAATTTTGGAGTTTCAGGATAATTCAATAATGTGAATAAATAAGCGTTACATCTGAGAGAGCAATCTGAATGCAAAAGGGTTAAGAGTCTGAAACACTGAAAAGAATTCAAAAAAGTATATTTAAATCAATGTCTGAATGTCTTTCATAAAAAATTCACTACAAAAGTTATTCAATTCCTGTCATTTTATGTAATTTCAGTTGTATGTGCTGATGGCAGTTATTACAAGTTCTCGTTCAACACTAAAGGAGACTGCACCAGGGAAGTCTATGCACAGTTCCTGGAAATGACAGACGATCGCTCATAGTATCTGCCGTCTTTGTTATCTTGTTTCCTTCTCTTTTATTTCTATCTCTCTATCCCTGCCCAACTCTGTCTCTCTCTCTCCCTCTCACATCCATTCTTTCTCTTCTACCATCTACATTTCTTGCTAAGGAATACTTGAAGAGAATGTCATATCAAAAGACACATATGATGGTGCTTTAATTACTGATAACAATTATGGTTATACAAACCAAAAGCAAATTCCATATGGAAAATGAAAGACAAGACACACAAAAACAACTTACCTAAAGAAGAAATGCAGCTAATATATTTCCAGACATACTTCTTGTGTACCCATGTAAATAAATAATGGAATAAATAAATCATAATACATTTATGCGAGATTTCACACATTTAAATATATAATATATATTGTATATTATATATTATCATTACATATATATTATATACTAATTATTTATATGTAGAATTTGTTTTATATATATATATATATATATGTATATATATATATAAATAATATTTTGTATGATATTCTCACTTCAGGAAATCATCATCATCATCATCATCATTTAACATCCACTATTCCATGATGTGTGTGTGTGTGTAAAATGTTTTTGGGAGTGGTGAAACTTGAAGCATATAAAGCTACAAATAATAGCATGTCATATTGGGCTGAAAAATTCTTTGGATAGAGAAAGTCAGAGGCTGCCTATGGAATTCAAACCAACATCTTCTGTAAACATTACAGACATTCTGCTATTGAACCAAGGATCTTAGGATTTTTTCTATACAAAGAGATTTTTATTCCAATACTCGCATGTTATTGTTTGTAGCTTTATCTGCATTGAGTTTCACTACTCTTCCACTCAAAACCAAAAAAAAAAAAGAATTATTTTGCATTCTCTTGAAGTTTATAAATTCTGATATATTGTGTATTATGATTATATTATATACTATATATATATATATATATATATATATATATATATATATATATATATATATATATATATATACCGGAACTAGACGAAAAGTTTCAGGTGTGGAAGCAAGGATTAGAATCAAAGGATCTTAGAGTCAATTTAGTTAAAACCAGAGTCTTAATAAGTAGGAAGGCAGACAAACCACAAATCCCTTCAGGTACATGGCCCTGCTCAATCTGTAGAAAAGGCATAGGTAGAAACTCCATAAGATGTACCCAGTGTAAGCTATGGATACATAAGAGATGCAGCAATATCAAAGGAAGGTTAACTGGGAAGATAGTTTTTGTATGTGGCAAATACTCAGGTGCTATAAACACTGAAAATGTGCAGAGAACAGCTTCTGTCACATTCCAGGGAGGAAAACTACAAATAGTTGATAGCTTCTGTTACGTAGGGGACCAAGTCAGTGGTGGCAGTAGATGCTCTGAAAGTGTCGATGCTAGAATAAGAATAGCCTGGGCAAAGTTCAGAGAGCTCCTACCTCTGCTGGTTACAAAGGGCCTCTCGCTCAGAGTAAAAGGTAGACTGTATGACACATGTACGAACAGCCATGCTACATGGCAGTGAAACATGGGCCATGACTGCTGAGGACATGCATAAGCTCTCAAGGAATGAAGCCAGTATGCTTCGTTGGATGTGTAATGTCTGTGCATACATGACAGAGTGTAAGCGCCCTGAGAGAAAAGTTGGATTTAAGAAGCATCAGATGTAAGCAAGCACATAAATGTGAAACAAGGTGGAGAAAAATAGTACTCAAATACCAGAGGTAGAGTATTATGATTTATTATTAAAGCTGCAAAAAAACTGTTACTCGGAGTTCCATGTCCCCATTCGTTGGACAGTTTTGGTTTTCTCAATCAAAACTGTCTGATGAACAGGAATGTGAAACTCTGAGTAACAGTTGTTTTTTATGATGTTTTTGCAGCTTTAATAATAAAGTATGTCATCATCATCATCATCGTTTAATGTCCATTTTCCATGCTGTTAGGGGTCAGACGGTTTGACTGGTGTCTGGGAAGCCAGGAGGCTGCATCAGGCTCCAGTTTGATCTGGCAATGTTTCTGCAGTTGGATGCCCTTCCTAACGCCAACAACTCCGAGAGTGTAGTGGGTGCTTTTTTTACATGCCACCGGCACAGGGGCCAGAGGAGCTGGCATCAACCACGATCTGATGGTGCTTTTTACATGACACCAGCACGGAAACCAGTCAAGGCAGCGCTGGCATCAGCCACATTCGGATGGTGCTTTTTATGTGCCACTGGCACAGAGATCACAACTACAATTTCCATTTGATTTTGATGTATATATATATATATATATATATATATATGTATGTATATACATATGTGTGTATGTATGTGTGTGCATATATATATATGTCTCTAGTGAGACAGTTGCAAGAGAAATACCTAGCTAAGGATAAACCTCTGTACCTGGCTTTCGTTGACATGGAGAAAGCCTTTGACAGGGTCCCCCGATCCCTTATCTGGTGGTCAATGAGGAAACTTGGGATAGAAGAATGGTTAGTGAGAGCTGTGCGAGCCATGTACAGAGATGCTGCCAGTAAGGTGAGGGTTGGAAATGAGTACAGCAATGAATTCCGGGTAGAGGTAGGGGTCCACCAAGGTTCCGTCCTCAGCCCCCTATTATTTACCATAGTCCTCCAGGCAATCACAGAGGAGTTCAAGACAGGTTGCCCCTGGGAGCTCCTCTATGCTGATGACCTTGCCCTAATTGCGGAGTCACTATCAGAACTAGAGGAGAAGTTTCAGGTGTGGAAGCAAGGTCTAGAATTGAAGGGCCTTAGAGTCAACCTAGCTAAAACCAAAATCCTAATAAGTAGGAAGGTAGATAAAACACAAACCCCTTCAGGTAGATGGCCCTGCTCAGTATGTAGAAAAGGAGTAGGTAGTAACTCTATAAGATGTACCCGGTGCAAGCTATGGACACATAGGTTAACTAGCAAGTTAGTTTTTGTTTGTGGCAGATGTTCAGGTGCAATAAAGACTGCAAACAAACAGGAAACAACTTCTATCTCATTCCAGGGTGAAAAACTAGAGGTAGTCGATAGCTTCCGCTATCTGGGCGACCAAGTTAGTAGTGGGGGTGGGTGCGCTGAAAGTGTAGCTGCTAGAATAAGAATAGCCTGGGCAAAGTTTAGAGAGCTCTTACCCCTGCTGGCGACAAAGGGACTCTCACTCAGAGTAAAAGGCAGACTGTATGACGCATGCGTACGAACAACCATGCTACATGGCAGTGAAACATGGGCTGTAACTGCTGAGGACATACGTAAGCTCGCAAGGAATGAAGCCAGTATGCTCCGTTGGATGTGTAATGTCAATGTGAATACCCGTCAGAGTGTAAGTATCTTGAGAGAAAAGCTGAACATTAGAAGCATCAGTTGTGGCGTGCAAGAGAGACGATTGCGCTGGTATGGACATGTGGTGAGAATGGAGGAGGATAGCTGCGTGAAAAAGTGCCACACCCTAACAGTTGAGGGAACCCGTGGAAGAGGTAGGCCCAGGAAGACCTGGGCTGAGGTGGTGAGGCAAGACCTTCGTACATTGGGCCTCACCGAGGCGATGACTACGGACCGAGACCTTTGGAAATGGGCTGTGCGTGAGAAGACCCGGCAAGCCAAGTAAGATCGTTGCCAGTGCCCCTGGACTGGTTCTTGTGCGGTTGGCACATGAGATGCACCATTTTGAGCGTGGCCGTTGCCAGTACCGCCTGACTGGCTCCTGTAGGATTTTCGAGCGAGATCGTTGCCAGTGCCCCTGGACTGGCTTGTGCGGGTGGCACATAAAAGACACCATTTCGAGCGTGGCCGTTTTCGTGCGGGTGACACGTAAAAGCACCCACTACACTCTCTGAGTGGTTGGCGTTAGGAAGGGCATCCAGCTGTAGAAACTCTGCCAAATCAGACTGGAGCCTGGTGTTGCCATCCGGTTTCACCAGTCCTCAGTCAAATCGTCCAACCCATGCTAGCATGGAAAGCGGACGTTAAACGATGATGATATATTGTTGCATTTCGAGATAGTCGCTTGTTTTGTTTTTTTACCAATATTAGGCAAGAAAAAAATAATATGACCATCCTGAAATATCTGCTTCAACACAACTTCGCATCAGGAATCTTGCAACACAAATTCATAAATGTTGGTCCCACGGCATGGCACCTTGAGCAAGTGTCTTCTACTATAGCCTTGGGCCAACCAAAGACTTGAGTGGATTTGGCAGTTGGAAACTGAAAGAAGCCCATCGTATATATATATATATGCGTGTGTGTGTGTGTGTGTATGTTTGTGTGTCTGTGTTTGTTCCTCGGCATTGCTTGACAACCGATACTGGTGCGTTTACGTCTCTGTAACTTTGTAATTCGGCAAAAGAGACTGATTGAATAAGTACTAGGCTTACAAAGAATAAGTCCTGAGGTCGATTTGCTTGACTAAATACGGTGCTCCAGCATGGCTGCACTCAGATGACTGTAACAAGTAAAAGAATATATATCGGAAACAGAATGTATGCCGTTAGCTAGCTGGAAGAGATATCTTCCTGGGGCTGTAAACACCAGTAGCACTGTCCCGTATGGGATGCTACACTTGGTTGGCAATTATGTTATAATTCCATGTTGTTGCTGTTTACATCTCGCTCAGAGCTTTAATATAGCTTATTTCTCTTTTTTCGAGATCAGCAATGGTTCATCACTGGAAAAAGCATACAGTATTTTGTGAGTGGGTTGAGTTTTTATCACTAGCTGGTGATTAACACACACTGAGGATGGGTAACCACCCAGAAACTTGAGTCCGTGTGTATCATGTAAGGCTAGGGATGGGGGTGATGACCTCCCCTCATAAAATGCTAATCGGACACAGCATGTGTGTTGTTTGCCAGCTGGAGATGTTTTCCTGGGGCTATAAATGCCAGTAGCACCATCACGTATGGCAAGCCACACTTGGTTGGCAATTATATATGTGTGTGTGTATATATTGCATCATGATATCATTTATCATCCATGTGCTATGCTGGTATGGGTTGGACAGTTTGGCAGGATCTGATGAGCCCAAGGATTGCATTGTGATCCAGGGTCTTTTCTGGCATTGTTTCAACTGCTGAATGCACTTCCTAAGGCCAACTACTTCACAGTATGTCCTGGGTGGTTTTTTTTTTTTTTCATGCCAGCATCACCAGTGAGTTTTTGGTTATGCAGTTTTTGTTCCCAAAGAAACAGAACTACCCTAGTGAATTTTGGACTCTGTAGGTAGGTCTTGTAACTGATGTGTGTGTGTGTATGTATATTTATATTTATTTTCCCTACTTCTGTGTTGGGAAGAATGTAACCAGCCTTATTTTCACTTTAGAATTTTTTTTTTTCAGAATTCTGCTTTAATCATAGTAGATCATGATTCTAAATTAAAAAAAAAAAAAATTCGTTAGGTTTTAGGGTCAGCAGTTATGAATTAGTATTTTTGAGCAGGGCTAAGTTTTAGAGATTAGGTTTTAGAATTAAGGTTTGAAGTTTAGGGTTAAACAGAAGAAATGGTATTCAAAACATTCAATTAGCAAATTCTTTTCTTTTAATTTTTTACAAAATCATAACCTGGTGTTTAAAATAGATAGAAATCCAAAGAAACTTTCTGGAATTTAGAAAGAAATTTATGTGGATTATTTAGTCTGATATTCTGCTTATGGTTTGTCTAGAAACTTTGCTATAATTTTAGTAAATTACATTGTGACATTAACTACAATACTCTGTCTCTCCAGTATTTTTTTCTAGTGTATGTGTGTGTGGACAAATAGTAACTGACCCAATGAAGGCAACCAGTATTCTGGGTCTCTGCTTCACAAATTGTCTGGAGTTTGTCCACTATGTAAAAGTGATACTGATTTTAACCTCAAATCAATATATAGTAGAGCTGCCAATGTATGGGGCAAAGGAAGCTGTAGGCATGCAGCCTATAAGAAGCATCCAGACACTCTACAAACTGGAAATACAGAAATAGATCCTCTAATAGAATTGGTATAAATGTTTTTCCATACCTGAATTTGATATGTACCTAATTCATATCACTAATGTAAGTCATATGCATAATAAAATTTGTCTCAGTGAATAAAGCCAAACTACACAAAACAAAATTACCAGGGTGTGAGAATTTCTTATGAGATGAAAGACAAAGATTACAAACCACTTAAATAAACAGCAAGAAAGGACATTGCTAGGGATTATGAAAAAATTGCAGTACTCCCATGAAAGAGAAGGAAGCCAGGTTTATACAGAATATAAAAACCAAGCTTTTTGTTTTTTTAATTTGTTAAAGAAATAGTGTTGGAGCATTGCATATTTGGGTCACTCTTTGAAGAAAATAACTTTCTTGCTTTAACTTTGCAAAGGATATGTGAAATACTGAACGAACAATTCAAAAGTGTTTTCACCTTCCCTCTGGAACTCATGCAGGTAAGCAAACCAGATGAATCTTTGCCACCCCAAAGGCAGCAATGATCAATTACATTGACATGAAAGATGTGATATTGGCCATAAATGAAATAAGCCTAAATTTATTTACTGGCCCTAATTCCTTCACAACAATTCCTCTAAAACATGTAAATGAACCCTAGCAAAAGCACTGCAGTTTCTTCTGGACCTTCCTTGCAAGTTGAAAGGAGACACATGCCCCATTTATAAAAGTGGAAGCTGATCAAATGCTAAAAATTATAGGCCTGTCTCTCTGACGTTGCATATCAGCAAAGCCAGAAAATGAATTGGAAAGAAGCTCATCATGTTCCTGGAAGAAAATGACTTGCTAAGCTGAACAAGGTTTCCAACCAAGCAGCTGCCTGACACACCATCTACAACACAAGTGGTTGTTAAAACAGTTGCACAGCCATTCAAATGTGGATGTGATATATCTCAATTTTGTGAAAGCCTTTGATAAAGTCAATCATGGTATGATATATCACAACTGTATGATCTTGAGATTATCTGGAAACTGGGGAAGTGCCTGTATTACATATTAAAAGACAGAAGGCAATAACCAAAGAATCTATCTTTCAGGAAACAATAACAGAGTGTGGAATCCCTTAGAATATATCCTCGTGGCTCCTTCAAACATGCTTTTAGCTATGCAGATAGTCACCCCCATGAACTATGAAGACAGTGCAAAGGTATCACAGGTGAAAAAGGACCTTGGAGGCATTACACACCTGAAACATGATGTAAATGCTATACATAAGTGGGCTGAAAAAAATAACGAGCTTTAATGCTGAAAATTTCCAAGCCCTTTGATATCAGTGCACAAGGTTAAATGTGATAGAGACAAAACAGTGGACCAGGAGGGATGCAGTCCATGAGTCATAATCAGTACATATTCTGGGCAATAACATGAATAATGCATCTTTTCCAGTGCATATTACTAAGATGGTATTGAAATGTAGATGTCAGACCAGATGGATTCTAACAACTTTCAGAAAAAGAAGGCTGGAAACCATGGTAGTTTTCTGGAGGACATTTATCTTCTAGATTATTGCTCCTAATTATGATAACCACATAGAGCAAAATTAATGCTGCTACAAGAAGATTGCCTCAGCTACTGGGAAAGGCTTAAAAAGTTAAGATTGTATTCCCTTACACAGAGATAGGAAAAATATGCAGTAATATGACTGGAACATTCTGGAAGCCAATTTAAATGCCTTTTTTAAGATAGGATACAGAGTTCTATTTTACACACAAGATGGAAAATATAATGTTTTATTTTTATGAACATTTGAATTTCATTTTCTATTTTGAATGCTTAAGGTTACAGATGCAGCATAAGGTCCAGTCCTGCAGTGTGGTACCTTGTGTGTCTCAATGATTCTGAGAGCTATACCAGTGGAGCACAAACAGGCTCTCTTGTGCTGGACAGGTCACAGGATAGAGGCCAGACTGATATGGAGTACCTCTCTCTAGAGGTAAAAATGGGTCCGTGTAGGGCTAACAATCTTACCTGAGAAAAAGAGAAAAAAAAGCAGACTTGCTGAAGTGTCGATGACAATTCAAGATCAACAAAACCTGGGAGAGGAAACTGAAATGATAGCCCTAAGTCTAGGACAGTGCGGAAAAAATTGTCAATGGCTTATGTCCCAGAGGGAGCAAAAGGCTTAAGTAAGCAAGTAAGGTGGTGGATAGACTGCATTAATAGCATCTGTAACTTATCTCCTTGCAATATTTAATTGTATTCTAAACTTAGGCCCATGCTCTGATACACTCAGTGAGTGCAGTGATTCAATTCAATCAGTTCCTGCAAATATATGGTCTTGTTTCAAAGTGAGAGTTCTATACTGATTGCCAACTATCTATGCTGTAAAAATCAAATGATATATGTTTTGCCATTTTTAAGTTCTACAGGTCTGACCAAATTAAATTTGTATAAATTTAATTTTGATTTACATTTCATATTTCAAATCATTCAATATAGCGCTTGGATACAGGAGTGCATACTTTTACATGAATACAAATAAAGATTAATGGAAAACACAAACATATTAATACTTTATATATATATATATATATATATATATATATATATATAGTATTTTGGCAGTTTAACTTTTGTTTGTTGGTCATTTTAAATTAGTTAGTTATTTAGAAAATTAAAACTTTTATCATTTTTTTTTTAACTTCAGTAACTGCATTTACTCAAAATAATCAATGTTATCGACTCAGTTTTAAACTGTACCCTCCTTTTTTTTTTTTTTTTTTTTTTTTTTTTATCCCATCACAATTGATATCAAATAAAAGAAAACTACAGAAAGTATGTTTCCTAAATATTTATTAAAATTCAGATAATTACATTAATATTCATTAATAAAATTAATTGCAAACTGCTTCTGCTTTATTTGTATCACCAGTAAATTGCAGTATTTGGCAATGTTTATATTGGTTTGCTATTCTTTATGCGGAACAGTGAAGATGCCATGGTCAGTATAAA
Source organism: Octopus bimaculoides (assembly GCF_046866305.1). Lineage (NCBI taxonomy): Eukaryota > Metazoa > Mollusca > Cephalopoda > Octopoda > Octopodidae > Octopus > Octopus bimaculoides. Next base: position 74,443,450 of record NC_142928.1, on the reverse strand, counting down.
GCTTCACTAAATACTTTTATCACATCAAAAATTGGACATCTTGCTGTACTGACGTCTATTTCCTTTGGTGTTGTATTAGGGACTTTTGAAAAAAATATATATGTGAAAACCATGTTTTTGAGGATTTTTCTGTTGACTACATCCTCTCAGAATTTTATATTGTTAGCACGTACAGTAGAATGAGTTTCTCTGAACAGAATCCTCAGAATAGATCACACAAGAGAGGCTATTATTATAGATTTCTGTGAAGAACCTACTGCAAACATTTGGCCACCAAAGACAGAATCCAAGCAATATACTGGTTTGGCCATCTGAACTTTACCAATACACTGAAAAGGAAAATTAATAATATTAATGGAAGTAGGTATAATAATAATATTGATTTGTAACATTAATGGAAATAAATATCGAATTTTAACTTTGGCAAGGAGGAGGAATAACTGGTTATTGACTGGTACTAATTTTTCCTTTCGTGTTAGGGACATTTGCAAAAAAATATATATGTGAAAGCCAAGGGCTGAGGGCTTTTCCTCCCAGAATTTTATATTGTTAATACATATGGTACAATGGGTTTCTAGTTTTATCTCCTCCCTTCTGAAACAAGGAAGTGCAAACTCAATGAAATGCAGGCATAAAATAACAACTAAACACTACAAGATGTTTGGTGTTCCACCATAGTAATGGATGTTAATATAAGAATGAATATTCATAAAAACAAAAAACTTTCAGATGTTAAGTGAAGCCTGTATAATTAGTGCAAGCTTACAAATACAATAATTGTATTAAAGGTGTTGGGTTGTACGACTACAGTACAAAACCATAGTTTTTAATTGCTGTTTCTAGGTTTTAATGTTCATTTTATTATTTATCAACCACTGAATGGGAGTAGTCGTGCAGTGAATAGAAAAAAAAGATTTATGTTCGTTGGAGAGAAATTAGCAAAGTAGGATTCATTGAATGTGCTATGTTAACTTATATGTAAGGTAGGGCGAACAATTGTGCATTAAAGCTTATTTGCACATGAAAGATGACGACTTTTTGTCTATAAATGGTGTGAACATATAAATGCTTGGTGAAGGTGAATTGTGTACCAATAGTTGTAGCAGAAGCAGAGATGTCAAATCTCAAGATGCTTCACTTCTAGGGCAAAATGACAGTATAGAGGCTGATCAAATTAAGAACTGCGTGACGGAATCACTATTTGCACAGAATTTAAGGTTTATATTTTCAAGACTTCCCAATGTGCTCATGATATGATGAGTGTACTTTTGTAATGACAAACATGACCAAAAAGAATGATCATTAGGAAACAGCTTCCAGTACAAATAATTCTTAAATAGAAAATATCAATTGAAATGTGTGACGGAATCATACAACATAAGATGTTGGCACTCCGTCGGTTACGACGTCGAGGGTTCCAGTTGATCCGATCAATGGAACAGCCTGCTCGTGAAATTAACGTGCAAGTGGCTGAGCACTCCACAGACACGTATCCTTAACGTAGTTCTCGGGGATATTCAGCGTGACACAGTGTGACAAGGCTGACCCTTTCAATTACAGGCACAACAGAAACAAGAAGTGAGAGAAAGTTGTGGTGAAAGAGTACAGCAGGGTTGGCCACCATCCCCTGCCGGAGCCTCGTGGAGCTTTAGGTGTCTTCGCTCAATAAACACTCACAACGCCCGATCTGGGAATTGAAACCGCGAGTCCGCTGCCCTAACCACTGGGCCATTGCGCCTCCACACAACAACAACAACAAAAGATACAGCTTATGGAAACGTATCTTTATTTCGAAAATTCTGTTTGCTAAATTCTTGCCATTGTATGATATCTATCTCGAAGCTCAACTGACGAACTAATCAATTTTACTTTAGGTCCAAAAGTCATTTTATCTAATATTTATGGCCAGTAAACTATCATGGTAGAATCACAAAATACCCATGAAGGAATCACAAGTGGAGCATTTTGATAAAAACAATTGGATACACAAACTATTCTAGGTAACCGACACAACACAATGCATAAATGTATATTTCTGATATGGCATAGACTACGTACACTCATCCCAAATTAAGTCGTTTTAGCCCTTCATATACTAAACATACTTTTCAAGTATTCACAGCATGCATTCACAATTACTGTATCCAATATCCGAATAGCCGTTCGACATGGAAAGAAAATACAACGAATTGAAAACGAACACTTCTATTTTACTTTCATTCATCTGGTTGTGGAGGTATCGACAGGCAACGAATCATCCAGACTGCTCAAGCTCAAATGTTCATTCTGACCAGATACGCTAAGAAATTTAAGTATTTGCATTGTGGACACAGTCTCCCTTACAAACACAAGCTCATTATCACCAGATAAAAATGGCTCTATTTAACATAAGCCGGACAAAATGCTTAGTAGTATTTTGTTCTATGTTCGAATTCTTCCGAGGTCGACTTTGCCTATTTTCCTTTTGGAGTCGATAAAATTAGCACTAGTTGATTACCGGGGATGATGCTATCGATTATCCCCCAACCTCAAGTTTCTGTTCTTGTGCTTATCGCAGAAAGAGTATTTAATAAACAGTGACCACTGATACGGCAATAAATACTTCCAGTAACAGTCGGAAACAACAATTTGAGAAGCGAAGCGGATTTCAAATATCTAGGAAGCACCATCCACAATGATGGTGGTGCGAAAATTGACACATAAGTCCGTATTGGAGAAACTTCAAGTGTATTCAGACGACTTCGCCCAGTGTGTGTGTGTGAAATTTGACCGTGGAATGTTGCTGCTGCCACCCACAATGTAACCTCGTGGACATTGGTGGTGATTTTTTCTTCCTCCGTTTTTCTCTTCTTTGGACTTTCCTTGTTTCCGACGAAGAGCTCAGTTCGAAACGTCATATTCTCTCTCTTTCCTTTCCCGAGCGTCTAGTAACACAATCTGTATCACGTCCCCACGTTGTTGTTTTTTTTGTCATTTTCCTTTTTTGAACTTTATATATATATATATATATATATATATATGTATATACAGGGAATTCTCAACCAGTGTTTTCAGGCGATTGCACTCCCTGTCAGTACACAATTACGTGCATTAACTATAGCATTAGAACATTTTAGCTCTTATTTCTAGCAATGTAGTAGTTCTAACACCCTAATCATATTTAGTAACAAGTATAGTTTTCCTTTTTGATAACACATTGCACACACCTGTCTATATTAATTCATATATATATATATATATATATGTATAAAAGAATGAATGAGACCTCGATATTATGTAAATAGAGGAATCTATAGAGGTATTTATCTAATCTCTACAACCTCTAGCAGGTATCGCAACCCTGATACCTGCTAGAGGGTAGGAGGTTCGTTCCCCCTTTCTAACAATATATTGTATATAAAGGGTGCAGTGACACATCGATAAGCAGCTGGCGGAGAATCTGCCTGAAGTTAAACTAGTAGTAACGTTCAACAGCCACATTGATGTGGCGACTGGCTTTACTGTTTGGTATAGTCACTGCTCTGATCTCTTTGTGAGATTTTTCAACTGGCTATTTTTGCCTTATACATATGTGTGTATTTTTTTCCATCAATCTAAGTATGTCTCGCGGTTTCCAGACATGAGCTCTACTCATGTTTCAAATAAAGTATAAAAGTGATATTGTCTGCAAAAATTAGAAATAGGACACACAAAAAAATCAATATTCAAAGTAATCGAACATTGATAATGAAATGAGTTATTTCCCTTGAGTGTTTAAAAAATATTATACAGGTGCTATGGGTTATTTCCCTTGGGTGTTTTAAAAAAAATTTGTTATACGAGGTAGATATGAAGGTCCTTTCCAGGGGCCGTACTATCGATTTTTTTCAATAATCTAAGGATGCCACGCGATTTCCAGACATGAGTTCTACTCACGTGTCAAGTTTCATCAAAATCAATAAAACGATGTAGGAGGAGTTAGCTAACAACGCCACAGACAAACACAAACACACCGATTTTCCACATATGTAGCAGATATAGAATGCGTTCGAATCTTGTTTTCGCCCCTTTGTGCACTCTGTGTGTAACCGGAGAGTTGTATTCAGAATATGTAGTGCTGGATGTGTTGTCCTGGAAAGTAATACATATATGAGCACTCTACTAAATGAAGAACAGGTGATGACAACTATACAACACATAGCTGACCATATCCATAGCAGTATAAAGGCTACTGTAGACTACCCCTCTAAACACCCCAGAAATAGATTACCGTCCTAGATACTGAGCTGTGGATAGAAAATACTATGATTAACGGAACTGTTAAATCCTGTTTACTCCACTCGCACTATCATAAACCAATGGCTAATCCACTGGTTATCCGTAGTGATTCAGCGATGTCAAGTACTACCAAAATCAACATCCTCGTGGCAGACTTAGAGTAATGAGGAACGTATACCCCACTATGCCAACCACATGAACGACAACAACACATCCAGCACTACATATTCCAAATGCAACGTTCCGGTTACACACCGTACGATAGAATCAGAGTGTACAAAGGAGCAAAAACAAGATTCGAACGCATTCTAAGAGATGATGAAAACTGCATATGCCCCATATATATATATATATATATATATATATATATATATATATATATATATAATGTTAAATAAAATGAGACAACAAAGCCAAGGCAGTGTGAAGTTTCAAGGATATAAAAGATATCCCATCACACTACAAGATACTTTCGCATGAACAGCACATGGAATTAATACGTAATACTTGCACACTATCCATTTGTAATAAAAAATATGAACTTCTATCGGAATTTACATACCATGGACAAGAAGCCTTTTTACCCGTTCTACACAGCACATTCCTTGGATAATGGAACAACTTTAACATCCAAAGTATATTTTCATTTTTTTCTCATATCTCCCTTCATACTTCCTATATCTCTCCCTTTCCAAAATAACTTCTTATATTGAATTCTGCTATTTCCTTCTGGTTAACTCTCTCATATCGTTTCTGATGATGGGATATCCTTTATATCCCTGAAACAGGTGTAAGACTACCTTTCTCTTTATAAATGTCCTACAAACTTCATAACATTCCTCTCCAACTTTTTATCGGATTTAAATCATCTTAGTATCTCCTAACTTTATACTCTAAATTTTCTTTCTTTTTTTTCTTTCCTTCTTTTTCTTCCCTTATCCTCCAACGGCTTTTTCAAATAAATTACGTAACCTCCTTCTACAACTACAGTTCTCATATTCGGTTAAAATGTCTTACGTTTAAGCTGGTTCACATGGATTTGCCTGAAGAGAAGATTACATTCTTATCAACATCACCTATTCTAATGGAAGGTATAATTTGTAATCTTCGAAACATATGTTGGAAATAAAAGTATGCAGTTAACATATGCGTTTTACTCCATTTATTAAATTTATATATATATATACATATATAGTTGGAATTTACAGAAAGAAGCAAAACGACGAAGACAGATGTGTAAACAACAAACAGGTGTATTAGTTTAACTCTCAGGAAGGTGAGAAAGTCTTTTACATTTCAAGCCTACGCTCTTTAACAGAAAGGATCACGAGAAAATAAACAGTGAGAGAATAAAAAAGTTTTAGTGGCCAGCGGTCAATCATGGCGATATATATATATATGTGTGTGTGGGTGTGTGTGTGTGTACGTATATATATATATATATATATATATATATATATATATATATATATATATTTATAACTTCGCATAGAAACCAAAATATTAGTGCTATTATTATTCTAGAAATGTACCTAGGAGTCTTAACTTACCACAACTAATTAAAAAAATATATTTTTAATGTATAGAAGTAAGAATCTTTCGGAAAATTCAGTTCTATTTAACCACATCAAATTTGAATAAGAAATTTGAATAAGAAAAATATAAAAATAATTAAATAGCATTACTCGGTTACATTTCTATGATCATGAAAAAAATAAAAAAATTCAAAAGTTAGAGTAAAATAGTCTTAATTAGACCATAGAAAATATCAGGATATCTTATTTATGCGTAGGAAGTAGCTTTATCGCCAACACAACACTTAAAAATAATATAACATATCTTAAAAATAATAAATTAAAAAAATAGGAAAATAAATAAAAAATACAGTTTGGACCAATGAAGAGATTACATGTTCGGAGAGAAATTATCAAGTTTTTTCTTACGTAACAAGTCTCTCTCTCTCTCTCTCTCTCTCTCTCTCTCACACACATACATTTACAGTGGAGACAGTTGCTCCCATACGTGTCAAAATAAAATTTAGGACTTATGGTGGGTCAGAGGTTGGAACAAAAACAAGATCATGGAGACAAACAAGGAAACCGAACGAAAACAAACATGGAGGGTCGTTAAACCAGAACGAGGGAAAAAATATCGAACGCATGAGAAATATTTTCTTTGACAAGAGTAAAGATATAAGCGAGAGATAGGATACGTGCTGTCCTTGCAACAGTCGAGGAAGACAAGAAGGGTGGTCACGCGAGGAAGAGAAAAATGGACGATGGTTACGTGTGAGTAACGAGAAGCCGACAACTGACGAAGGGTCTTTCTTTATGTTATTTGTCACGTTTTACATTTGTTTCTCTCGTTGTTTGCGTATTGAATTCATTTGCTTTCGTATTTCATGTTGTTTACTGTTGGTGACGTCCTGTACCTATATATGCATGTGTGTACACACACACACACACACACACACACACACATCTGTAAATATAATATGTGACAATTATACGGTAACCATGATAAAACTCCGAGTTTCGAATGTCGGAGCGGAAACCTACGCCGGCACCTCTTCAGTTATCGGGCCATCGAAAAAAATGCTGTGAAAAACCATAGCATTTTTTCAATGGCCCGATAACTGAAGAGATGTCGGCGTGGGCTTCCGCCCCGACATCCGAAACTCGGAGTTTTATCATGGCTACCGAATAATTGTCACATATCTTATTTACAGATAAATTCCTATATTTACATAATATCGAGGTCTCTTTCATTGTTTTGTTGCCTTGCCATTCCTCTCTCTGTCTCTCTCTCTCTCTCCCCATTTCCAAGCACGTTTATATATATATATATATATATATATATATACATACACGTACACGCACGCACAAATGAGTGGACAAACGAAAGAAAGAGGCACTCAACACATTTGTTAAGAGTTACATATATTATTATTTAAAAACAGCTTGACTCCGCCTCATGCCACTTATAGTTCCTGCGGCTCGGCACGGTGACCAAGCTTGTCAGGCTAAGGCGAGCTATGTTCAAGTTACTCTGTGTTCTCAGTCACTTATATTATTTAGCAAATATTAAACACACCAAAAGCAGTTGTCCATCACAAAGCTTTCTCTTATATGTAACTGTAGAGAAAGTCCCGTTTATTTTCTAAAAGCAAAGGGTGTTAATATTTTGAAAGGTGTTTATATTGCAAGTAGTGCTAGTAGTACTTGATGCAATTGTAACTGACGTATTGTGTATTCAAACGCCGTCAAAAATGTATAGTTACGTACAGGCTATCATTCACCTGAGTATAAAACTAGTTAATAATACTGAAATATATAAATTTTTGATTACATGTTATTATTGTTTCGAGGCTCTTGTCCTATAAATTTTTGATTACATACTATTATTGTTTCGAGGCTCTTGTCTCTCGAGCAAATAGAATTCCCATTGTTTGAATCATACCCAAGCTACAGGTTTTCTTATTGCTCATATTAGACTTTGCTTTAGACAGTGTATTCATAAGATAATTTATGGGTAACAAGAAACCCCGTATGGCTGAGGTGAAAGAGTTAGTATATGTAAAAGAGCCATTCATTTGTAAAGTTTCCGATAATATTATGGCAGGCATTTGGAAAATATGACATTTTTATTCATCACTAGCAGAAATACCCGGCGTTGCCCGGGTTAAAGAGAATAATGAAATCTAAAAATGCCGTCTAGACTACGCATCATCTTTATATATAGAGATGTATATACACACACGCACCCAAACACACGTATATATATGTATATCAATATAAATATATGAAAGTCAATGAAGTTTCGTAAAAAAAGGTGATCATGTACATACTTTCTTGCTGTTGTGATTATAACACCTCATTGTAAACTATGTTCCTTGTTTTCCCTTGTGGAGCATATACAAATAGGTTTTTTTGTTGCTGCCCACTCTTGAGCAGCCAACATACAGTTGTCCATGTGAGAAGCAGGGCTCTTCCAAGAGAAGACCAGCTACAGACAGTGTTTGACCCTGATATTTGTTTATGGACATGGCAAAAGTCACACGAAGGGGGAATTGTAGTCTTCTGAATGTAAAAGGAATGTCTGCTCCTGATGGAGTAAGAGGAATTCTTGGAATAAAGACGTCATCCCCTTTTGCACATCCAGAAAGAATGGTAGCCTCGATAACGTGTGACATCATTTTCTAAATAATGCTCATCTGTTATGTTCGGGTTAAAATTTCATCAACATCAAAAATATATGAATTTTCATGGGAGTTATGGCCGTTATGCAAAGAATATAATTTCCAAATTTCATAAAGATCCATTCAGTACTTTTGACGTAGTTTTGGATAAGAAAACAAATGACTAATGTGTGTGTTTGTGTGCATGTGTATGTGTGTGTGATAGGTGTATATATGTATAGATATCTGTATGCATGTATATATGTATATATGT